>NC_061120.1:31664454-31964454 GCF_002878395.1 Capsicum annuum | reverse complement strand
TTAAGATTCTCACGGTGGGTAGGATAAAAATCTATCTTTATCGATGTTTGATGATAGGCGAAATTACGCGCCTATATCAATATATTTTGCCCATATTTTAGCCTAGTTTCGAGAACTAATTATCTATTTCGTACACTTTTAGTCCTTTTTCCTGTAAATGAGCTAACAAATGTGATTAGGAAAGTTTCAGGTATAAATGATGCAAAATACAGCAATTTATGGCTTACTTGACGCAAAAGAAAGCTCACAAACGAGATGGAAAGGAGCTGGACGCATAAAGGACTAAATCTGCTGCATGGAAAATCTGTCCCGGGCTAAAACAGCATTTCTGAAGACTTTGGGACTTACAGACACAAAGCTGGATTTTTGCCATAATACATTAACCTAGTGCAATTAGGTTATGTGTTTCATCATTCTATTTGGATTATAATTTTGTAACCTTACCCTAGTACAATTGGGTCAAGGATTTCATTAGTATATTAGGATTTGGTTATTTATTTTATTAGTTTAGTAGGAGTAGGATAGGAGTATTATAAATACCCTATCATGTTAGAGATTTTAAAAAGAGAAGGGAGACATTCTGACAATTCATTCATCTCCTTACAATTAAGACATCTTCCTACAACCCATTCTCAATTCTTCATTCTTCTACTCTTAAATTCCACAACAAGAGAATCGTTACTTGCTACGGAATCACTAAAACCACACGCCAAACACCTACTATTCACGCCATCCACCATGCAAAACGTGATATCCTTCGCATTCATGGGTAACTAAATCTCTTAGTTGGGGTTATGGAAGCCGAATGAGTTACTATCTATAGCTATGAGTTTGTGAGTTCAAGACAAGTATATTGCTTATATCATTATTCTCTTCATCTTAAATCTACATTCTTTGCGGTTCAAACACAAGAACACGCCATTCTAACATCTAACCTGTTCGAGAGAAAGGTTATTTGTCTAGAAAAGAAGACGCATAGACCAACGCCAGTCTAACATCTGACTTGTTCGAGAGAAAAGTTATTTGTCTGGAAAAGAGATAATGTCAAGGTAGTAGGACACCCTTTCCTATTAAAAAGCTAGTGCCGTACCTGGACTAACTTCTTGGAGAATTCGTACCGTTAGTCACGCTTTAAGCTCGAGAGAGTTAAAGTGAAATAGTCCTTGTTTAGGTCGAGAGACGCTTGGATTTACCATCGACTACAATTCTCTATAAGCAATTACATGTCAAGACTCTACACACTCATAGCCAATAGAGACGTATACCTCAGAAGGTGGACATAACCCCAACGCCTCAATTCTCATTGTTTACAACACACGTGACAATCTCTCTTTATTTTGCTATTTTCAGTTCTTACATTCTTGTTTTGGTTACATACTACAATCCCCCCTTTCTTACGAGACTTGCACTAAAAGTCTAGTAATTTCTCTTGCTTGTTGGCCAAGCTATTCTCTGTGGGATCGATACCCAACCCAGGTTGGGTTCTATATTTGCTAACGACCGCTTTACACTCCCACGAGAGCTGTAGATTGAGCGTTATCAATGTTATGCTTAAATGTCTCTCGACCTACTTAAGCATTTAATTCCCTAATTTTCTCGAACCCAGGGAATTTCTATTTATTGGCCCGATTTTACCTCAGGTTAACCAACCTTGTTACAACGCTAATTATTAAACAAAGTATTTCTGAGTCGCTATTAATAATTCACCTCTTACTATATTTGATTTCTTTCTCAAGCAAAACAAAGCAGGCGTGTCTACTGTTTGCAACCAACAGACGTTAATTAAAACCTAAAAATTATCAAGAAATACTACAACTTTTTGAATCTTGAACACTTAGCACCCTACCAATACCTAACCCTAGATCCCATAATTAAGGTTAATGGAGTTTAGCCACTCATGATGTAACGAACAGAAAACATAATTGAATTCATAATTTGAAAGATAAACTTACAGAGCAATAAAAACCAATTATTGTTTCTTCGATTCAATCACTAAATAACTCCGAGAAAAGCAATAGTAATCTCTCACAAGTCAATGGTGACAGTGTATCCATAACTAGAGAGAGAAATACTAAAGTTCATAAAGTTGAAGATGTCTAAGATTTCTCCTTCCCTCTTCTTTTTAAACCTTAAAAGCTGCTATTTATAGCTATAACTTAAAGGAAATTTGGAATTAAAATTTCCAAAATTCGTCCCTTAGATGACTCAAAATCTTAAGGAAAACCTAGACTTGTCCTTAAATACTTAGGCTAATTATAAATTTTTTTTTACAGGTTATAGCTTTTTCTTAGAATAGACGACGACATGCGTGATGCCTTATCAGGGTTCTGATGCCTTATTAGGAATGTTATCAGATCCTCTTCAATTTTGACATTCTCTACTCTAGGCTGATGATGAAACTTGTTGGTTTATCAGAACTTTGATGATTTATCACTAATGTCATCACAGATTCCAGCTAAAGTCCATTCCCTGTCTAAGGCTCATGATGCTATTGATAGCTTATCAAATTTGTGACAACATATCGGGGGATGTCTTCATACTTCTACTTGAACTTCATCACATTGCCTCCAGCTGACGATGGACCTAATAACTTATCACCAAGTTAACGATTTATCAAAAAAGTCGTCAACTGCTCTTATATAATTTCTTGGCTATTTGTTCTATATTCATTTCTTTTTGTAATTATTGTCTTAGGTTCTCTTGCATATTGCCTTTCAATGCAATACCAAAGAAATATCATAAAAAATAATAGTTACTTAAGAAATTACAATTATTCCAAGTTAAATGTCTTAAATATGCTAACAAAATTCTAGCACATCAACACCCTCAACTTAAAACAATTGCTTGTCCTCAAGCAACCAAAATATAACTAAGAGAATACAAAGTACATTCGGAAGTCAATTTTCTATATTATCTCAACACTTCACCTTCTCCCAGGTCAATAAATTCTAACTCAATCATGTATACTATTGAAAAACAGCAATACAACATACAAAAATCAAGACATGGCATAAATTCAGCAATAGCAACCATGCATGTACCAAGATCACACTATCCAAACAAGTTAGTAACTAGCAACTTAACTTGTGTACCCGCACAGAAAAGATATCCCTTTTTCTCTCATATTAGAAATCACATATATTCACATAGGGATAATCACGAGACTCACGGTCAGAATCAAGTTCCACTCAATGTACGTCAAATACCATAGGCTTACCTTATAGTCAGTACCAAGGTTTTCAAATATGTCAGCTAGGATCACTATACATCTTTTCCTTGGCTTGTAATGTAGGCTAGGAGCTGGTATGATATTCAAGGGTATTTAAAGTGACTACGCTGCCTTGACACTATGCTAACCTCTTAAGGTTTCACTTCTCAACCTTTTCCTCTTCCACTCTTTTATTGATCACACATGCTCAAGGTGGGTGCTATCTTTTCAAAAACCAAATTATCTTTTTCTCATCTTTTACACAACTTTTTCTTTTCTAATTTTTTTGCACCATACTCGGTTTTTTATTTTTTTCTCTTATTCTACCTCTCTTCATACTCATTTTGCATCACGCACCCCTATGTTAGCCACCCTCAACTTAGAATATTTGCCTAAGTCAAGGTGCACAGTTTCCAAGATAGATCAAGGCCAAAATAGTTTCATTATGATGTAAATGGAAAGGTGAGAGGTTTCACAAAAAAATCAGCATATAGGCTCAAATCAGGGATTAAGGGATATTATTCACATTGGGAAGGTCATTTAGGCTGAAAGTAGGTTACATTAAATATGGCTTATGGTCCTAACAAGCATATAGGCTCAAATCAGGAATCAAGGATATTATTCACATTGGTAAGGTCACCTAGGATGAAAGTGTGTTACCATAAAAAATACCCTATGATCCTTTTCTAATCCTTATCCTACTACTAAGGCAAGACTAGCCGGGCAAGTTCTGGATTCATACACGAAGGGTACTGAGTAAGACCTCACATACATATGTCACACCAATATATTGCACAACACTACTTATCTGGTTCGTGCAATTGTTTAGCACTGATTCTCATGTTGTCAGAACTAATGCCCCCAAAAGATGCACTATGGTCACAAATGAATGCAATTCACACTGTATTACAAATTGACACTTGGAGAGGTTCTCAAAAATCACAAAACATATTAATGGCTTCATTACTTGTATTTCTCCTAGTTAACCACAACACAACACATCACAAAACAAAACACAATATGGCTATATATGTTGGCTCTACTTGGAATAAGACTCCTGGGGAAAGAGGCACAACAAAAATAACCCACAGAGGACATCAACACCCACAAGTAACCCCACCCTCAACTTAAAATCATGTAATGTCCCCAATGCATCAAACCAAAACAAGAGAGTTAGAAACATACCTGTGGTACCATGGGTGCAAAGATCTGATATCAATCACATAATATGAATACAACCAACAAAATACCTTGGGTTGCCTCCCAAGAAGTTCCTAATTTAGTGTCGTTGCATGATACAGTTATCTTGACTACTCAGACTTTATCAAGATACCTTGTTGATAATTATTTATGTCTCCACTTGGAGGATTTATAACGTCGACCAAACTTTTGATCAATACATCTTCGGGGTATGTTGGGCAAATGTGAGGACATGATGAGGAATGTTCTATCACGCCACTTCAATGACTTGAACTGCTTGCCCAATTTTGCATCAAACTTTTATATGGGCTCATTTGGCAACGGTGAAAATCTTAAACAGCCACTAAATGGACATCGATCTTTAAGCTTCTTGGCCTTCAAATGTAAGAATCTTCCTCCCTATTTTCAAAATTAATCATTTTCTTGGGTGATTTGACTTTCATCACATCTACTAAGCATAATGTTGAAAAGTGGTTCAGATGAGGACTAACTCTTAATTTTAGAGTAGCATCCCTATTAGTATTTCTACACCAAAATGGACTAGAGTCTTCGCAAGGATTGTTCTTGATTTATTCATTTGACTTTAGTACCACCTCTTCGTCTTTGACATCTTCATTCATAAATGGTTCGGTTGGTTGGAAAAGCACCGAGGGTATCTCAACATCAAGCTCATCATTAACATCAGATTCTTGATCCTCATCTTCACACTTGTCTATTAGATTAAATGATTCCCAAGACAAGATATCATCTAACCATAATGTGGAAAATGCTTTGAATGCTTGACCTCTATATCCATATCCTCTATCATTCTTCTTTAGTTGTTATTGCCCTTATGTCTTAATGTATATCATGTATGATATCATTTGTTGTGTCAACACACTCCAACATTAGTTGAAGTATAGCTTCAATGCCATTATTTCCGGTGTTTTTTTTCTTGTTATTGACCATAAGACCTATTAAAATCATAAGAAGAACTAGAATTTGGGTTATCATACTGGGGGGAGGGGGCATTTTGGCAATCACTCAAATGTCCATCTGACTACCATATAAAGAACAATCATACTCCCAGTAGGATGGAGATGGTGCACACATCTCTCCCCGGGGAGCATATCTACAATCTTTCCAAAATTTAGGTGCATGACAATATGGACATGGATCATCAAGATACGATTTCCAACCACCAAGCTCATGTTCATTCCAAGACGCTATAGTAATAAGTAAACTAAAATAAAAATCTACCTAACACCAAAAATAAAAGAAAACTAAAAACAAATATTTATAAGTTTGAATTCAAGGAAGTAGGCTAAAATTCTAAACCAACTCAATATACAAAATTGTTCTCCGGCAACGATGGCATTTTTTATAACTCTCAACTAACACATCAATTTAGTGCAAGGCTGTTGTCGTTAATATATTTACCCAACTTTGGAGTCGGGGTCGAATCCATAGGGAACAATGTGAGTGGCGATTAAACTAATTTAAAACTAAAGCTACAAGTTAAATTCAAACAAATGATACAAAAAGATAAAATAGGTGCTTTTGATGATTAGCGAATAATTGTTGGTCACTCTAGTTTCAGTTTTTGTAAATCAAGAGTTTATGAAATAACCAGAATTATGTTCACTAGGGCTTCCGGTGCATGATTAGCCATGTCATGTTTTCATGATACTTTTAGTCTAGCCATGATCTATAGAATTCAGTCAGTCATGTGACTCAGGAAAACTCAAAAATCTCAGTAATCACAGTAGTCTAGTAATCTCAGTAATCTCAATGCTTAGTAACCTCAGCAACCTCAGTATTCACACTCAATCTCAGTAACTTCAGTACTCTCAACCAGTCCTCAGAACTATGTACATTCTGTTAGTCATTGGAATCCAGTAAACTTAGCTTAGCTCTTATAAACAATACCATTAGTATCAGTCCAGTAAATCAGTATCAGTTCAGCTAATTAGTTCAGTTTAGCTATTCAATTCATCTTAGTTATTCAGTTTAGCGTCCTTCAGATGGGAGTAGAGGTTAGCATCGAGCGAACCCAAGGATGGGAACTCACCCGCCAGTTCAGGGTGTGATTCTTAGTAGCAATCCTTATGTTTCAGAACTACATAGCCAGCGTATGTTGAGACATCTTAACCCGTCAGCTTAGGGTTGATGACGTGGCTTAACCCATTATTTTTTGGGTTCCCACCATTCTCATTAAATACTCGCCAGATTAGGGTTACTCATAACTGTCCTTACCAGTGGTGCGGTATTGACACCCCTCCAGTCGGGGAAAAGATTAGACCCCAGCTTAGCCATAACAGCATATAGGGGGCATGTCGGTTAAACACTACCTTCCCACAGTTTCAGTATCAGTCTCAATAAAAGAAATCAGAGTGTTCTTCAAATTTTAGTATGTATAGGACTGTTAGATACAGTCGTCCATGTTATCAGTTTTAGTATCAGTCATGACAGTTATCAGTAAACCATGTATTAGCTTACAGGTCATGCTATCAGGTATTTATGATCCCAGTTTCTATGTATGTGTGTTTGTACTCCAACGTTCATAGTAATCAGTCAGTGTTTTTCATGCATAAAACCCTTTATATTTAGCCTACCTTCCTTGTATACTCAGTACTCCAGTTGTACTGACGCATTTGCACTATGGTGCTTTCTTTGCATGTTACACCATAGGTTTTGAGACACGAGCTCCAGCCCAGCAGTAGCGGTTGCGTTCCAGTCACAGAGACATATTGAGTCCTCATTGATTCGAGGACAATATGATTTGATTCATTTATTTCTTCAATTCAGTTTTTCGGTGTTAGTTGGAGACATATTCCTTCAACTCCTTATTCAGTCAGTTTAAAGGCTTTCAGATTTACTTTTAGATTTAGTTGTTTTAGGTATTTTTGCCCACATGGTTTTATTCAGTTGAACCTTATGTCCTTACAGTTCTATGTATTCTATATTATTATATTATTATTTGAAGTATACATGTACAGATATCAGTCATGGGTTAGCTGATGGTCCCTCGGGGTCATGAGCACCATGCAGCATTTTGGATTAACAAATCGGGGTGTTACAAACTTGGTATCAGAGCCTAAGGTTCAATAGAGTCCTAGGAAGTCTGAAAGTTGCATCTATTAGAGTCTTGTACATGGGTATGTTGCGCGCCATATTTATGTGCGGGAGGCTATAAGATGTTTTAGGAACAGTCCCCTATCTTTATTATTCATGTCATGCTAGTGAGCATAACCTCAAGTTAAACTCTCAGTCTAATCCATTCTTCTCTTATTCCAGACTATGGATCCATAGAGAAGAAACCAGTCAGCTCCTCAGCCCGAAGATCCTTTTGGCGAACATGTTTCCCATGCGGAGTTTAGAACCACATTTACCACACTTGCTCAATACATGGCTATACAAAATGAATGACCACCAGTAATTTTGGCAAATCCAGTGGCCACTCCTAAAGTAGCTAGGGTTCGGGACTTCACCCGGATGAACCCTCCATATTTTGATGGGTCTAAGTCTGATAAGGACCCTCAAGAGTTCATTGGCCAAGTCCAGAAGGTCATTGATATCATGGATGTTACTTCTACTAAGACTACTGATTTAGTCGCCTACCACTTATAGGATGTTGCTCATGATTGGTACAAACAGTGAAAGTCTGAGAGGTTAGGTAATACAGGCCCTATCGAGTGGGAGGAATTTGTCACAACCTTCTTAAATAGATTCTTTCCCCAAGAGCTGAGGAAAGCCAAAGTTCTTGAGTTTATTAACCTCAGGCAGGGGAATATGAAGGTTAGGGAGTATTCTCCCATATTCACTCAAATAGCCAGGTATGCTTCTCATGTGGTTGCAGACAATAGAGCTAAGATGAGCAAGTTTGTGTCAGGGGTAAATAATAGCATGGTAAATGAGTGTAGGTCTGCGATGCTGATTGGTGATATGATCTTTACAAGACTCATGACCCATGCCTAGTAAGTAGAAGAGTAGAAGTTTAAGATAAGGGAGAGGTAGAACAAGAGAGCAAGGTCAGGTATTTTTAACTTTGCTCACCCCAAGTCAGATGGAGGAAACCGTTCACAGTTTTGCTCCAAGTCCGCCATTCCATCTCCTTCCTCTTCCAGCTCTCCAGTGCCAAAGTTCAGAGACGGCAATAGAAACAAAGCTCCAGGCTCTAAATCTTAGGGCAGTGTTAGTAGTGCCTGGATGAATCCCCTTTGTCAGACTTATGGTAATAACCAGAAGGGCATTTGCAGAGCCGGTAGTGATGTCTATTTTTGTTTTGGCATGCCAGGCCACAGGATTAGGGAGTGTCTGCAGTTCAGTCTTTAGGGTCAGCAAAATCATTCTACAGCTCAGTCTAGTCGCCCAAATCAGTAGGGTGCCATTGCTAGTGCTACCAGTGCACAATGCCCAAATAGACTCTATACTCTTATGTACTGGCCGAATCAAGAAAATTCTCCAGATATCGTCACTGGTACGTTATAGATTTTCCATATTCATGTTTATGCTTTGCTAGACCCAGGTGCATCTTTGTCTTTTGTTATTCCATACATATCTAGAGATTTCAGAAATAGTCCCGAAGTCCTAGCAGAGCCCTTCTCAATCTCTACCCCAGTCCGTAAAACCATCCTAGCTCGATGGGTTTACAGGAACTGCCTAATTATGATATCTCAAAAATCCACATCAGCAGATTTAGTGGAGCTAGAGATGACTGATTTTGATGCCATTATTTGCATGGATTAGCTTCATTCCTGCTATGCCATAGTCAACTGCAAAAATAGGATAGTTCAATTTCAGTTCCCGAATGAGCCCTTCCTAGAGTGGAAGGGTAGCATTTCAGCGTTAGGGGTCAACTTATTTCCTACCTTCGGGCAAGGAAAATGTTTTCTATGGGGTGTGTTTATCATCTCGTACATGTTAAAGATTCTATTTCTGAATCTCCCAGCTTTGAAATAGTCCCTATTATTAATGAATACTCAGATCTCTTTCCCAAAGATCTTCCAGGCATTCCTCCCAAATAGGAAATAGACTTCGGCATAGAACTTTTTCTAGATACTCAACCTATTTCTATGCCGCCATACAAAATGGCACCAGCAGAACTCAAGGAACTGAAAGATAATTTGAATGATCTCTTAGATAAGGGATTCAGCAGACCCAGCATTTCCCCATGGGGTGCGCCAGTGTTAGTCGTGCTCAAGAAAGATGGTTCTCTCAAAATATGTATTGATTATCATCAACTCAACAAGGTAATGGTCAAGAACAGATATCCTCTTCCCAGGATTGATGATCTATTTGACCAACTTCAGGGTGCCAGTTACTTCTCCAAAATAGACCTCAGATCAGGCTATTATTAGCTCAGAATTAGAGAATATGACAATCCGAAGATAGCTTTCCATACTCGGTATGGTCACTTTGAATTTTTAGTCATGTCATTTGGTATTACCAATGCCCCAGCAGCTTTTATGAATTTGATGAACCATGTATTCAAGCAGTACTTGGACATGTTTGTCATAGTCTTTATAGATGATATTCTGATCTATTCTCACATAGAGCGTAATCATGCAGACCATCTCAGGATTGTTCTTCAGACTCTCAGGGATCATCAGTTATTTTCTAAGTTCAGCAAGTGTGAATTTTGGCTAATATCAGTAGCATTCCTTGGCCATATTGTTTTTGGTGATGACATTAGAGTAGATCCTCAGAAAATCGAGGCAGTAAGAAACTAGCCCAGACTCGTATCTCCATCAGATATTAGGAGTTTCTTGGGTTTGGCTGGCTATTACAGACGATTTTTTAAGGGATTTTCTTCTATTTCATCTCCCATGTCTAGATTGACTCAGAAGAAGATTAAGTTTTAGTGGTCAGATTCATGCGAGAAGAGCTTTCAAGAGTTTAACACTCGACTTACCTTAGATCCAGTTCTAGCTATTCCAGATGGTTCAGATGGTTTTGTAGTCTATTGTGATGCATCCATAGTGGGTTTAGGTTATGTCCTCTTGTGGCATGGTAAGGTCAGAGCCTATGCCTACAGACAATTAAAGCTACATGAGAAGAATTAGCCTACTCATGATCTTGAGTTAGCAGTGGTAGTTTTTACCTTGATGAGTTGGAGGCATTATCTCTATGGAGTTCATGTAGATGCCTTTAGAGACCATAAAAGCCTCCAGTATATCCTTTCCCAGAAAGATCTCAATCTTTGCCAGAGAAGGTGGTTAGATCTCTTGAAGGATTACGACATGAGTGTTCTTTATCATCAGAGAAAGGCCAATGTGGTGGCCGACACTCTTAGTCGAATCTCCATAGGTATTATTTCTCACGTTAAGGATATTAAGAAAAAGATTGCTCAGGAGATACATCAGCATTCTAGACTAAGAATTCACTTAGTCGATTCTTCAGAGGTTAGTGTATGTGTTCATAGTAGTTTAGAGTCATCTCTAGTTTCTGAGGTGAAATAGAAACAAGACAGGGATCCTTGCCTTGTCAAGCTCAAAGAGTCAGTTCAGAATCAGAAAGTTGAGGTTTTTTCCCAAGGGGAAGATGGTAATCTTCATTGTCAGGGTCATCGATGTGTTCCAGGTGTAGATGAATTGAGGCAAAAAATTCTTGCAGAGGCGCATGGTGCGCGATACTCTATTCTTCTAGGGCCACTAAGATGTACCGTGACATGCGGGAGATCTATTGGTGGAGTGGGATAAAGAGAGATGTTGCAGAATTTATGGATAAGCATTCTAAAAGGGTCTCAATACCCAAGTTCATCTCACCACAACATTTCATCCTTACACAGATGGTCAAGTAGAGAGGACCATTCAGATTCTTGAAGATATGCTAAGGGTGTGTGCAATTGACTTTAAGGAAAGTTGGAATGACCATTTGCCTTTGATTGAGTTTTCATACAACAATAGCTATCATTCTAGTATTAAGATGACCCTATTTGAAGATCTCTATGGTAGGAGATGTAGATCTCTGATTGGTTGGTTCAAAGTTAGTAAGGCCTCAATCATAGGTCCTGACTTGGTATTCGACGCCTTAGAGAAAGTTCAGTTGATCAGAGAGAGACTCCAGGTTGCTCAGAGCCAACAGAAGTCCTATGATGATGTTCGTAGAAAAGATCTAGAGTTTGAAGTCAATAACTATGTCTGTCTTAAGATCTCTCCCATGAAATGAGTGAAGAGGTTCGGCAAGAAATAGAAACTCAGTACCAGGTATGTCGGTCCCTTCAGAATTCTTTGTCGCTTTGGCAAGGTAGCTTATGAACTTGAGTTGCCTTCAGATCTATCCTTAGTCCATCCAGTCTTCCATGTCTATTTTCTAAGAAGTGAATAGGTGACCCAACAGTTATTGTCCCTATTTAGAGAATCGACATTCAGAACAGCCTCTCTTATGAAGAGATTCTAGTCAAAATCTTAGATTATCAGACTCGTAGATTGAGGAACAAAGAAGTACCTCTAGTCATGGTTCTTTGGCAAAATCAATCTCATAAGTGAGCTACTTGGGAAGAAGAAGCAGATATGTGTACCAAGTATCCACACCTCTTCCCCGCCAATTTAGATCAAGCTCAAGGTAACAGTTCTCCTTAAGCTTATTAAGTTTTATGTTCATGTTTCTAGTATAAAGTTGGTACCTATTAACCATTTCATACTCCATCATGCATTCATGTATCAGTTTTCTGTGCATCAGATATGCACGAGTTTAGTATTTTTAGCATGTAAGTCATGAGATCAAGTTTTAGTTCTTCATGTTCAGTTCAGGTTCTATGTCATGTATCTCTTCTTAGTAAATTCTCATTCGAGGATGAATGTTCCCAAGGGGGAGATATTGTAATACCCAGCATATTTCTAAAACTATGATTAATACTTGAGTACATGACTTTCCATGAATATCCTAGTGATAGGATAGCTTATGATGCATTAAGCATGTGCATATGGGTCACTTAAGGTAATACAAGCTAAGAGTTTTTGAATCCATCAAGTTTTAGTGTTTGATTTATCAATGGCCATCTTTGAACGAGTATAACTAGATTATAATATGGTATTTTCGCTGATTTAGACCCACTAAATTGTAGAAAATTGAATTAGCTTTCCAACGATACCAATTTTGCCTTAATCCAATACCCGAGCAAAAAGTTATGCCCATTTTCGTGAGAGACAGTAAGCATAGGCGATTGGTTAGGTGCCGCCCAACCCATGCGTAGGCGATTACTTGGGCACCGCCTAAGCCAATTCCAGGTGTCAAAAACACTTCGTCTTGAGTTATTTTAAAGGTAATAAAGTCTTTAAATAATCCTTACACGTCCCTAAACTTAACCTATGAAATTTATATCTTCTAAACATACTGCAACCCTATTTTCATCTCAAAGCTCATCATCCAAGAGCAATAAAGGAGAAAAATAAATAGGGTTGCATAAGTAAGCTTGAAGATCCAATTTCAAGGAAATTCCTCCATCAATCATCAAGAATCTTCCTTCTAAGCTATGCGTAGTGTTCATCTATGGATTCAATTCGTTTATAGAGTTCAAGAATAAATCCTTAAACTATAAAAGCTTGGTTGATTGTGGTGATATGATCATACCCATGTTAATGCTTTTTTGTTTTCCACTTTTTTATTATAAAGTATGATTTCTATATTGTCGGGTGTTGATGATTATGTTGTTGATATTGGGTGATTCCCAAGACGGAAGCTTTATATGTTTTTGTGAATTCATGATATCATATGAGTTGGAAACATGTAAATTTGGTTGTTCATGATGTACAATTTGATGAATTCACCTATGCTTAAGATGTGCATGTAAGGTGTTTGATAAAATGCCTAAGGAACTAGAAATTATGCAATATAGCTAAACTGTGACTAAGTGAAAGATTTATGATATGCCCTTACATTCCAATGACTTCTATGTTGTTAATGTGCCTTGTAAATGTTATTGGAATACTCATGAACTATTCTTATTAGATTATGCTATGTTTACTTCCAAATCCTACTTATGAACAAGATGTATGATAACCATGCAATCCCTATGAACTTCCATGCTATTAGTATGAGTTGCCAATATGATTATGCAATGAACATGATATTAAGATTGTGCAAGTACTTCCATGTGATATGAAATCCTTTCCATGCAATACATTGTTGATAACCATGCATAGTCTGAGATCCCTACTTATGATATTATATGTTATGAACTTTATTCTTATGATCAAGTCAGTCATGTGTGTTAGTTTCCTTCCATCGAGTCATGGGGGTACTTGTACCCGAAAAATATAGCTGTGTGCCTAAAGCCATGTCATGTTTACACGATACTCTCAGTCAAGCCCTGATCTATAGAATTCAGTTAGTCATGTGACTCAGGAAAACTCTGAAATATCAATATTCTCAGTAGTCCAGTAATCTCAGTAATCTCAGTATTCATAGTCAATCTTAGTAACTTCAGTACTCTCAACCAGTTCTCAGAACTCAGAACATTCCATCAGTCATTGAAATACAGTGAACTTTGCTTAGCTCTGCTAAACAATACCACTAGTATCAGTCTAGTAAATCAGTATTAGTTCAGCTAATCAGTTCAATTCAGTTATTCAGTTCATCTTAGTATTCAGTTCAGTGTCCTTCAAATGGGAGTAGAGGTTAGCACCGAGTGAACCCAAGGATGGGAACTCACCCGCCAGTTCAGGGTGTGATTCTTAGTAGCAATCCTTGTGTTCCAGAACTATATAGCCAGCGTAGGTTTAGACATCTTAACCCATCAGCTTAGGGTTGATGAGGTGGCTTAACCCATCAGTTTAGGGTTCCTACAGTTCTTATTGAGTACCCACCATATTAGGGTCGCTCACAACTATCCTTACCAGTGGTGTGGTATTGACACCCCTCTAGTCGGGGTAGAGATTGGACCCTAAGCCATAATAGCATACACGGGGCATGTCGGTTAAACACTACCTTTGTACAGTTCCAGTATCAATCTTAGTAAAAGAACTCAGAGCGTTCTTCAAATTTCAGTAAATACAGGACTGTCAGATATAGTCATCCATGTTATCAGTTTCAGTATCAATAGTGAAAGTTATCACTAAACCATGTATTAGCTTACAGGTCATGCTATCACATATTCACGATCCCAGTGTCTATATATGTGTGTTTGCACTCCAACATTCATATTAGTCAGTAAGTGTTGTTCATGCATGAAACCCTTTATATTCAGCCTACCTTCCTCATATACTCAGTACTCTAGTTGTACTGACGCATTTGCGCTATGGTGCTTTCTTTTCATATTACACCATTGGTTTCGAGACACGAGCTCTAGCCCAGCAGTAGCGTTAGCGTTCTAGTCGCAGAGACACATTGAGTCCTCATTGATTCAAGGAAAAAATGATTTGATTCATTTATTTCTTCAGTTTAGTTTTATGGAGTTAGTTAGAGATATTTTCCTTCAACTCTTTATTCAGACAGTTTAGAGTCTTTCAGATTTACTTTCAGATTTATGTTCAGATTTAGTTGTTTTGGGTATTTTCGCCCACACGGTTTTATTGAGTTGAACCTTATGTCCTTATAGCTCCATGTATTCCTTATTATTATATTATGATTTGCAGTATACAGATAAAGATATCAGTCATGGGTTAGCTTGTGGTCCCTCGGGGTTATGAGCACCGTTTAGCATTCCGGTTCAGCAAATCGGGGTGTTACACTAAGCTTCAATAGGCAATTCCTAGAACCTCAAGATTCCACCATTATTTTTCTAAATTTGTTCAAGATACAAAGTTTCCTATCCAAGAATTTCAAAAATCTTGATTCAAGAGCACAAATAGAATCTCCAAAATAGGGTTGTGCATCTAAGTTCATTATCTAAGGTATGTGGGGTTTGAACCAGAACAAATATATAATTTTTGTTCATAAAAACATGAATTTTATTAAATATTACATGATTTGCAAGTTGGGGTTTATACCCAAAGTGTCTTGTTTAATGTTTATGAACTTGTAAGTGATTTAAGACTTGAATTTCATGTTTAACCCACCGATTATGCCTTGAATTGAGGATTTATATTATTAATTGCACATCCCTATTGTGAGTTGATATTTTCAAGTGTTTCCAAGACAATTGTTGAGAATTAAATTTCATTATGAAATTGTGATCATTTAAGTACATATGTTTTAAAACCCAAGTATGAATATTGATCTTTCATGAAGAGTATATTATTATCATGCTTAAGCAAGCAAGCATTCAAATTTTTAATGAAAGTTGATGTTTTGATCCTAAGCTAAGATAGTAATCCACATTATTCTTTCAGTTTATTATTTAAAGCAAAGAGAAGCATAATTGATTTTCATTGTAGACCTTTGTGCTGATTTAAGGTGTATTTCCTAAAATTCGTAAGCAATACATATGCAACTAGTATTTAACACCGAGTTGGGTATGATTCCAAGGTCTCATGCACCTGAACTACATGACACCATAGTTTTTTGATTTTCCCATAGTGGACTAAGATAATGAAAACTAAAGTTAAGGTTCTATTCCAATGGCAAGGGTAGAACAACTCTCCCCAACGTGGGCCAAATGTTGGACTTCATATCTGCTCACATGGTTTATATTGGTTAGAAGAAACTCCCAGGCTAAGTCCTAAAGTTCTATAGTCCTAAGTTCCAAGGTTCTTAAGTCCTAAAAGAAGAGGTGAACAGGAAATCTTTTAGAAAACTAAGTGTAATGGCTCATGAATTTATTCAGATTATTTTTTACAAAATATATTAACTTTTAGATTTCATATGTAATGAGTGAGTCCTTTCTACACTTAGATAGTATATTTTAAAGAGAGAATTTATGTGTAGCTTTCATAACCAAATATGATGTCTCACAAGATTTATAATGTATGAATTACTCTTCTTGTTTCAGATTTCAATATTTTAGACATTCCAGTTTACGTGAGTCATTTACGTTCAGCATGCATTGACTTTGTACAGTATGATGATGTTTTCTTATGCATTGCACCCTCATATGTTCATTACGTGCTCAAAGTACCGATCATATATATGTCTATGTGTTACATTGTCTTATAATGTAAGTTCAGGTGCTCATTATGAGCAACATGAGTAGTTTGAGCATCTCTATCTATCCTCCCACCGTGGTGAGTCCTTATGATTCAAGGGCCTACTTCTTGAGATTTCCAACTATTATAAGTAATTGAGTTATCATTTTCTGTTTAGACCTAGTCAGTTGGGGGTTTGTCCAAATGACTCTCTAGTTCTTTAGCAGTAGATCCTTGTAGAAATATTAGTGGATTTCTATACTGTCAGTATTTTCTCATTCCGATATTATTTTCAGTTATTTCAGTTCAGTAATGTTAAGTCTGGTGCTTCATAGGAGGCAATCAATAAGCATGTTTGAGAAGTTTTAGTACCATCATAGCCACTTGTGATGTGATGTTAAATCAAGAGCACCTTGATAGGCAACCCAAGTTTTTATTTTCACTTTGATTTTTGTTTTGCAGGATAAGAAGTATTGGAAGAAGCTGAAGTATGATAAAAAATGAAAAATTTTAGACAAGTCCAGGTAAGTGGACTCATGACTTAATGCAAAATTCATAAGTCCAACCCACGACACAACTCATAACTTAAGTAGTGGGAATTAGAAATTGAATTTAGTTCTTTAAACTTCAACTTATGAACCTACCTAGGACCCGTAGGTTTTCCCATGAGTTGTCGATTGGCCTCTTAGGAATCAAACCCGACGTCCTAAAATTTTAGAGGCTTTGTGTTATTTCCACAAGACAAATGATGGCCCATAGGTATAACCGTCAACCAAAAGGATTGGGTGTAGGTAGTCTCTAAAGCCTAGCCCAAAATTTAATAAAAAAATAGGTCTGTCCCATGTGACCCAACTCGAATCTGACATCATTTCAAATAAATAACCCAAAACCTAATTCTTTCTCCCACTTTTCATGACCTAACCAATTCAAACTCTTCCATTTCATAACCTCCCAACTCCCCACTCTACCATATTCCTGTGCGATCCAAGGGTCTAAAAAGCATACAATTTACATTATTCTTCATATTCTCAGATTATTCACATGACGTAAGGTTTTGATGGCCCAAATTTACTTGATAACTTTATTTTCATCAGGAAAACTTGTTATCAGATTAGAAGTAGAATAACCATTGGTTCACTCAAAGAATTTATGCTATAGTTTTGGAAATTGAATTGATTAATTTTCGTTGGTTTAAACTGATTAAAATTGATATGTAACAAGGAAGATATTGTTTGATCTGGACATGGAATTTTTGGAAGAACTAAAGAAATTCTCAGCTATGACCCATGCCTCAAACTACAACCAGTAAGTTTAACCCATGAGTTAATGGGTTGGCTTCATACGACTCAAACCTAAAGCCTTGAAGTTTCATAGGCTTCTTTGGATTTCAATGAGCCAACCTACGACTCGTAGGTCTAAATGACAACCTGTATATAGGGTCATAGGTAGAAAATGAGATGGAACTTTAATTTTCTTTCCTTTTCATTTTCAATTACCCTGATTCAATTTCATAGTCTTCCCTTTTTAGGTACTAGGGCACCAAAAGCTGCACAAAAGAAGGGCGTCTAGTCAATATTTTGAACCGAGTCTCCCGAGTATAGTGGATCCGTGAATGAGTACTCTCTTTCTAGTGAAACATTGGTTTTGTGCTAGACCAAAAACTAAACTAGGAGAGTTGTAGTAGGCAGAGGTGCCGTTCATCCAGGCTTTCAAATTGCACAACGACAAGCATGTGTTAATCATGCTCGAATAATATTATTTAGATAAAATATAAACTAATAACTGAAGGTAATTTAAAATGACAAATTCATATACATCACCCCTGAATGCATCGAGGATCATGAAAACCACTCCTGCAATATAAAAATAATATAAAAGTAATAATAACCAAGGGTAAAAAGGTCTAACAAACAGAAATTCTAAAAAAACAACAAAAAGGGTCATTAGTTTATCCACCACTAAGACTCACATTCTCCCCCAAATATACAGGAAAGAAAAGTGCCAAAATAGATAAAGGATTTGAAATACAGTCGTAAACCTTGTGCAAGTACTAACCAGCGTAGTCACCACATCAAATTAGTGGTTTTACTATAAAACCAGAGATATTTCACACAATGAGTCATAAGGTCACAACACCAATATCTAAGGTATAGTATCCCACAATCTCCTAGAAATTATTCTAACCATTCATCATATATTTATAGGCCCAAAAATAATTATTTGTAATCATAGATAGTTTTATGATAATTTATCTAGTTTGAAGTTATTTTTATATGAATCAAGGTAATAGAAAACACATAAAGAAAAGTTAATTGATAACATTTGGTATTGATTGAGTTTTGGTATTTGTTCCTACAAACCAAATACAGTGTTTTTCGATGTATTTGGTCCTACAAACCAAATATTTGGGTCCTCTTTTCGATGTTTGATTACAAAGTGAAAAGTTATGGGCATTTTTATGAGCAAACTAGTAAGAGTCAGTCATAGAAGTGCAGCATACAAGCTATGCTCCATGACAAGAGCGGGGTATACTAGCTGTGCTCCGCAATAAGACCATTCCACGATGGTGGTCATGGTGACACCGAAATTCCATATATCCTTTAGTTTTTGAAGGAAACTGATTATTTATGTCCTAAATGATCCTATAACCTATACTAAAGAATTTTACCTAATTCCATAGCCCAAATCTATATTTTTGCTCCTCCCAAATGCTCAAGAACATCTAAAGAAGGGGTTTCCCTCAAAAAATTCATATTGTCAAGGCTACACATCAAGCTTTCTTTCAAGGAATCAACAAGGTTAGGTATGTAGAGTTTGAAAAAGGATTCCCTTTCATCCTTGTGCCCCTAAAGCTCATATTATCATATGAAATAATGTATTTGATGATTAGGGTTCATACCCACTTTAAATGATTTTGAAGTTAGGTTGTTCCTTTGCAAATTACAGTTTATTTAGCATGAAAATTCATGGTTATTTTAAGTTTTTACATGCATTGTTGTTCTCATGAACTGAATTTCAGTGTTCATGAGAAAAATATCATGAATTGGTAAAAGTATGTAATTTTAACATTATTCACTCATTTTACGACAAATTTAGACCCATGTTTTAAGATTCAAAATAAAATTTACGTATGTACTTATGATTATGAAGTATAAATAAAAGAATATTTTGTTTTCTTATACTTATCAGCTCATATGCTTAGTTTATAATGAATTTCATATGTGTTGTTGTGCAATAGTATGATTTTAGAGTAGTACCTAACATTGAGGAGTAAGGGTTTAACATACCCTAGTTCCATAATTTACTTGCCACTATAAGTTTATTTCTCAACTTTTCCTAATGAATATGTTCATTCATTATTTAGTTTGTTCAAATGGACATCTGCAATACCCCGTACTTCTACCTAGCTTGAAATCATCCCAAGAATGTTCGAAACTTACTTTGAAAGATGAATTCATTTTCGTACACGTGGAATTTTTAAGATTTTCACTTTTTGTTGAGTGGGAAATTGAATTAGTATTCCAAAAATGCCAATTTAACCAATTTTGTCCAAATCTGCTATAGGAGAAAAAAGTTATGGATGTTTTATTGAGAGCTGTCATGACCATCCAAGTGTGACGGGCAAGTTGACAGACCATCGATCTAGCGACAGACCATCACCTACACCATCACAGCTAGGGTAGTAAGTCAATTTTTTGGCTAAGGTATGATAGATAGGTTGACGGGCCGTCGCCCAAGTCATCTCATTTGAACCCCTAATTATACCAAACCATAGATCATAACTTCATTACTCATCTATAACATCAATTGGGGTTATCTCTCAAAGATAATCCCCAAGAATAAGAAACCCTAGGTATTTAATTCCTAGTCAAGAATTCAAGTTTTCCTCCACAAATCTTCAAGAAATCATCCACCCAGGTATGTCATGTGTTGATTCATGGGTCTATCTCACCCATAAAGCTCAAGAGTCTATTTTTAGAATCCAAGATTTGTATATTTATGAATGTTCATGATTAAATCGAATTGAAAATTGATGTTCATGTTGTTGGTTAGTTTTGTTCCTTGTTATAGACTATTAATTACAAAAATTGATTCTATTATGTGATGATTTATGAGATATTAATGATAAACCTTTTAATTTACAAGTTGATTTATATATCCATGAATATTAGAGGTTATGATTGTACAACCAAAGCATGCTCCCCATATACTTTATTAAATACCCATGTGAAGGAAAAGTGTCATACTAGTATGATAATATGAAATCCATATTCATGTAAAATTTTTGTATATCAAGTGTTTTGATGAAATGTCTTAAATAATGCATTGTGTATTGTTGATATTGGTTATGTACTCAAGAAAGTCATGTCTTTTCAATATCGCTCTATCCAGTCCGTTGCACCTAAAAAATATAGTTGTGTGCCCAGATCCAATGTCATGTTTTCATGATATCTTCATTCAATCCATGATCCATAGAACTCATTCAGTCAAGTGACTTAGGAAAGCTCAGTAATTCAGTAATCTTAGTAGTATTCCATTAGTGAACGGAACTCAGTGAATTTAGTCTAGTCTAGTTCAGTTAATCATGTTAAGTATCTATCAAGATGGGAGTAGTAATTATCATCGAGTGAGCCCAATGATAGGAACTTAACTGTTATATGAGGGTTTGATTCTTAGAAGAAATCCTTGCATTCCATAAATATGTAGCTAGCATAGGTTGAGACATTATAGCCTATTATTTGAGGGTAGATGAGGTGGCTTAACCTGTTATATGAGGGTTCCTACTGTTCTCATAAGAGTTACCTATTATATTAGGGTTACTCACAGATTGTCCTTACTAGTGGCGCGGTATTGACACCCTTCTAATTGGGGTTACAAATTAGACCCCAACTTAACCATAGTTCCAGCTATAGAATTAGGACTGTCAAATACAATTATTCTGTCTCAGTAATAGAACTCAGATAGTTCTACAAAATTTGAGATTCTCGGATATAGTAAACTCGTAATTGTATGAAACTTAGCTAGTTCCATTAGAACCTAATTGCCAGATATATTCTCTCGGCATTAGTTATTTGAGTTATACGGTTATTAGTATCTCATGTTATTAGTACTCAGGCTCAATAATCATGTTATCACAATCTCAATTACAGTCATTATGTATTCATGCATGTATTCTTACATTCATGTTATCTAGACAGTTACTATATTCATGCATGTGAACCCTTTACATTCAGCCAAAATGACATGCATAGTAGTACATTCAATCGTACTGATACATTTGCTCTATGGTGTTTTATACCATAGGTTTAGAAGTATGAGCTCCAGAGCATCAGTAGCATTCAAGTCTTTGTAGTCATTGTTAACAGTGAGTCCACATGCTTCAAGGACATGACCATTACTTTATTATATCATTAATTAATTTATTTCAACAGTTGGAATTAGTTAGGGACATGTCCCATCAACTCCTTATTTAAACTGTTCAGTCAGTTCAAAGCTTTTTTGAATATTATGTTCTGACAGCTATTTTAGGTTTCTTGGGTATTTCATACCCCACCCAGATGTTATATTTTATCAGATATTATGTCTCTATTTTCAACTTTATGGCCTTATAGCCTTTATTTCTGCATTTACATAATATATTATGCAGTGTTCATGTATAGATATCAGTCATGGGTTATCTTATGGTCATTTGGGGTTATGAGAACTGTGTATCATTTCGGGTACCATATTTGGGGGGTTACAAACTTTGTATCATATCCTAAGGTTCAATAGAGTCCTAGGAAGTTTGAAAGTTGCATCTAGTAGAGTCTTATACATAGATTTGTTGCGCACCACATTTATGCGCAGGAGGCTATAAGATCTTTTGGGAATAGTTTCCTTTTTTCAGTATTCATGTCTTTCCAATGATCATAGTCTAAAGTCAATCTCTTTGTCTAATCCGTTTCTCGCTTTCTTCTATAGAACATACCTCCTAAAAGAAGAAATGAAAATTAGTCAGCCCCTCAGCACGAAGATCCTTTGGGTGAACATATCTCTTATGTATAGTTTAGAGTTGTATTCACTACTCTTGCTAAGTCAGTTGCTGCTAAGAATAAATGGCCAGCTATTATTCCATCCAACCTAGTGGCCAATTCAGTTATGGACAGGATTTAGGACTTCACCTGAATGAATCTTCCATCCTTTCTCGGGTTTAAGTCAGATGAGGACCCTCAGGATTTCATTGATAAAGTTTAGAAAGTTACAGATATCTTGGGGGTTACTTCTAGTGAGAGTGTAGATCTAGCCATATATCATTTGCAGGACATTACTCATACTTTGTTTAAACATTAAAGGTCAGAGAGGGTTATAGATGCAGAGCTTATTGAGTGGGAGGAGTTTGCTACCGCATTCTTTGATATATTCTTTCCCCAAGAGCTAAGAGAGGCTAAGGTGTTATAATTTATCAACCTCAGGCAGGGAAACACGACGGTGAAAGAGCATTCTCTTATGTTTGCTCAATTGGCCAGATATGCTCTTCGTGTGGTTGCAGATATTAGGGCCAAGATAAGTAACTTCATTTTTAGGGTGAATGATAGTGTGGTCAACGCGTGTCAGTCTGTGATGTTGAATATTGACATAACTTTAGCAAGGCTCATGAATCATGCCTAGAAGATAGAGGAGAAATATATGAAGATGAAGGAGAAAAATAATAAGAGGGAAATGACGGGTAGTTTTAACTTTGCTCAGCCAAAATCAGAAGGAGAAAACCGTTCTTAGTATTATCCTAAGTCATTTGTTTCGGATTCTTCTTCAGGTAGTGCTCTAGATCCTAGAGACGGTAATAGAGTTGGAGTGCAGTGTTAGCAGTTCCTGCACCTATCCCCTTTACTAGACTTGTGGAAAGCACTATCAGGGTATTTGTAGAGCTGGCAGTGGAATTTGTTTTAGATGTGGAAAGCTAGGCCACAGAGTTAGAGACTGTCATCATCTAGGTCCTCAGGGTTAGCAGAACTATTCTTTAGCTCATTCTGGTCACCCAAACAAGTAGGGTACTACCTCCACCGCTACTAGTGGGCAACACCAAAATTGACTTTATGCTTTCCAGTCCTGGCAAGATCAGGTAAATTCTCCTGATGTGGTTACTGGTACATTACAGATCTTTCATATGTATGTTTACCCTTTGCTAGATCCAGGTGATTCCTTGTCTTTTGTTACTTTATACATAGCAGGCGATTTTGGAACCAGTCCTTAAATTCTAGCAGAGCCCTTTCTAGTCTCTACCCTAGTGGGTAAAACCATCATAGCCCGACGGCTATACAGGAACTGCCTGATTATGATATTTCAAAAAGTCACTTCAGCAGACCTAGTCGAATTAGAGATGACTGATTTTGATATCATTCTCGACATGGATTGGCTTCATTCCTTCTATATGACAGTCGACAACGAAAATAGAATAGTCCAGTTTTAGTTTCCAAATGTACCTATCCTAGAATGGAGGGGTAGTACTCCAGCTTTCTGAGGCCAGCATATTTCCTACCTTTGAGCATACAAAATCATATCTAAGGGATGTGTCTATCATCTTTTTTATGTTAAGAATTCTAGTTCTGAGACTCCCAGTATTGAATCAATCTCAGTAGTGAATAAATATTCTGATGTCTTTGCCTAAGATCTTCCAGGAATTCCTTCTAAAAGGGAAATAGACTTTGGCATTGATATTCTTCAAGATACTCAGCATATATCTATTCTGCCATATAGAATGGCACTAGAAGAACTCAGAGAATTGAAAGAGCAGTTGAAGGATCTCTTAGATAAAGGATTCATTAGACCCAGTATGTCCCTGTGGGGTGCACTAGTCTTATTCGTGTGCAAGAAAGATGGTTCTCTCAGAATGTGCATTGATTATCGTCATCTCAATAAGGTCATGGTCAATAACAAGTATCCTCTTCCCAGAATTGATGACTTATTTGACCAACTTCAGGGTGCCAGCAATTTCTCTATGTTAGACCTCAGATCCAGCTATCATCAGCTCAGAATTAGAGAATGTGACATTCCGAAAATAGCTTTTAATACACCGTATGGTCTTTTGATATTCCTAGTCATGTACATTGGTCTTACTAATGCCCAATAAATTTCATGGACTTGTTAAACTGTGTGTTCAAGTAGTACTTGGACATGTTCATCATAGTCTTCATAGATGATATCCTTGTTTACTTTCGTAGTAAGCATGGTCATGCAGACCATCTTAGAATCGTACTTTAGACTCTCAGAGATCATCAGTTGTTCGCCAAATTTAGTATGTGTGAATTTCTCTAAGTTTAGTAGCATTCCTTGGTCATATTATTTTCGGTGATGGCATTAGGGCTGATCCTTAAAAGACTAGAGTAGTAAGAAACTGGCCCAGACCTATCTCTCCATCAGACATTAGGAGTTTCTTAAGTTTAGCTGGCTATTACAGATAGTTAGCTGAGGGATTTTTTTAGATTGTATCCCCTATGTCAAGATTGACTCAGAAGAAAGTCAAGTTTAAGTAGTCAGATTCTTACGAGAAGAGTTTTCAGGAGTGGAAGACTCAACTTACCTCAGATCCAGTCTTAGCTCTTCTAGATGGTCCAGATGGGTTTGTGGTGTATTGTGATACATCCAGAGTAGGCTTGGGTTATTTCCTCATATAGCAAGGTAAGGTTATAGCCTATGCCTCCTGACAACTTAAACCTCATGCGAAGAATTATCCTACTCATGTTCTTGAGTTAGAAGTCGTAGTATTTTCCTTAAAGATTTTGAGGCATTATCTCTACGGAGTTAATGTAGATATGTTCACAGATCAAAGAGCCTTCCGTATATCTTTTTCCAAAAAGATCTCAATCTTCATCAAAGAAAGTTGTTATAGCTCTTAACAGATTATAACATAAGTGTCCTTTATCATCCGAGAAAGGCCAAAGTTATGGTTGATCCTCTTTGTAGACTCTCTATGGGTAGTGTTCCTTATGTTGAGGACAATAAGAAGAAGTTAGCTCAGTAAATCTGTCATCTTGCCAGACCAGTCATTGATTAGTCGAATCAGAGGAGGGTGACATATGGGTTTAGAGTAGTTCAGAATCATCTCTAGTTTCCATGGTGAAAGAAAAACAAGATAGAGATCCCAGTCTAATCAAGTTAAAATATTCAGTCAAGGATTATAAAGTAGAGGTTTTCTCCCTAGGGGGAGATGGTGTATTGCATTATCAGGGTCGTCTATGTGTTCAAGGTGTAGATGAATTAAGGCAGCAAATTTTTATAGAAGCACATGGTGTGCACTACTCTATTCATCTAGGGGCCACAACTGGGTCTAGGTCATTGTAGACAGAATGACCATGTCAGCACATGGTCTACATGAATTGGAAACATGTAAATTTGGTTGTTCATGATGTATAAATTGATGAATTCACCTATGATTAAGATGTGCATATAAGTTATTTGATAAAATGCCTAATGAACTAGAAATCATGCCATATAGCTAAATTGTGACTAAGTGAAGGATTCATGATATGCCTTTACGTCCCAATGACTTCTATGTTGTTAATGTGCCTTGTAAATGTTGTTGGAATACTGATGAACTATTCTTATGAGATTATGCTATGTTTACTTGCAAATCCTACTTATGAATAAGATGCATGATAACCATGCAATCCATATGAACTTTCATACTATTAGTTTTAGTTGCCAATATGATTATGCAATGAACATGATATGAAGATTGTGCAAGTACTTCCATGTGATTTGAAATCCTTTCCATGCAATACATTGTTGATAACCATGCATAGTATGAGATCCCTACTTATGATATTTATGTTATGGACTTTACTCTTATGATAAAGTCAGTCATGTGTGTCAGTTTCCTTTCATCGAGTCCTGGGGGTACTTGTAACCGAAAAATATAGTTGTGTGCCTAGAGCCATGCCATGTTTTCACGATACTCTCAGTCAAGCCATGATCTATAGAATTCAGTCAGTCATGTGACTCAGGAAAACTCAGAAATCTTAGTAATCTCAGTAGTCTAGTAATCTCAATAATCTCAGTGCTCCATAAGCTCAGCAACCTCAGTATTCACAATCAATCTTAGTAACTTCAGTACTCTCAACTAGTCGTCAAAACTCAGTACATTCCATCAATCATTGGAATCCAGTAAACTTAGCTTAGTTCTTCTAAATAATACCACTAGTATTCATTCAGTTAATCAGTATTAGTTCAGCTAATCAGTTTGGTTCAGTTATTCAGTTCATCTTAGTTATTCAATTCAGTGTCCTTCAGATGGGAGTAGAGGTTAGCACTGAGTGAACCTAAGGATAGGAACTCACTCGCTAGTTCACCGTGTGATTCTTAGTAGCAATCCTTGTGTTCCAGAATTACGTAGACAGCGTAGGTTGAGACATCTTAACCCATCATCTTAGGGTTGATTAGGTGGCTTAACCCATCAGTTTAGGGTTCCCACCATTCTTATTGAGTACCTGCCAGATTAGGGTCACTCACAGCTGTCCTTACCAGTGGCACGGTATTGACACCCCTTTAGTCGGGGCAGAGATTGGACCCTAGCTTAGCCAAACGGCATACACGGGGCATGTCAATTTTATATTATTTCCCATAGTTTCAGTATCCGTCTCGGTAAAAGGACTTTGATAGGTAGTCAGATTTTACTATGTATAGGACTGTGAGATACAGTCATCCATGTTATTAGTTTCAGTAACAGGCTCAGTAAAAGAACTTAGGGCATTCTTCAGATTGACGTATATATAGGACTGTCAGATACAATTATCCATGTTATTAGTTTTTGTATCAGTCATTACAGCTATCAATAAACCATGTATTAGCTTACAGGTCATGCTATCACGTATTCACGGTCCCAGTTTCTATATATGTGTGTTTGCACTCCCACGTTTATATTAGTCAGTCAGTGTTATTAATGCATGAAACTCTTTATGTTCATCCTACCTTCCTCATATACTCAATACTCTAGTTGTACTGACGCATTTGCGCTATGGTGCTTTCTTTTCATGTTACACCATAGGTTCCGAGACACGAGCTCCAGCCCAGCAGTAGCAGTAGCATTCCAGTCACAGATACATAGTGAGTCCTCATTGATTCGAGGAAAATATGATTTGATTCATTTACTTATTCGTCAGTTTAATTTTACGGAGTTAGTTAGAGACATGTTCCTTCAACTCCTTATTCAGATAGTTTAAAGGCTTTCGGATTTACTTTCATACTTACGTTCATATGTAGTTATTTTGGGTATTTTCATCCACATAGTTTTATTCAAATGAACCTTATGGCCTTACAATTCCATGTATTCCGCATTATTATATTATAATTGGAAGTATAAAGGTGCAGATATCAGTCATGGGTTATAAATATTTATGATGATGATGTTTATAAAACTACATACACCCCCATATACTTGGTTCCTTTCCATGGTACTGACCCACATCTTTGGATGTGGGTTGCATTTTCTCGAAATATAGATTTAGGTGCTCAGTTCTATGTTTAACAGTGATTCTTCAGGCACACTGTTCTACATCCTCTATCGTGGTGAGTTCTCATGTTCTGTGGATGTGATGTCTGATGTTGGTCTCACAGAATTATTTGCATTTGATAACTGAGTATGAGTTAGTTGGGGTATGTCTCAATGGCTTGCTGGTGTTACTGATTTTCTTAGAGGCTTGTCAGACTAGTATAGATATTGGGAGTTGACTAATAAGTCATATTTTGTTATCTTTCTAAAATTCTTTTATTCTTGGATGATGATTACTCTGTTGATATTTGAAGGTTATTTATGGAAACCCCGTTGATTCGTGTTGAATTTATTGAAAATAGCTCAAAGGGTTAGCTCAAAGGGTTAACAAAGCGCTATATTTGTTATTAGCTTGGGGATAATCGTAGCCTTAAGCACCGTGTTACGCTCTGAAACCCATTTTCTGGGTGTTACAAGCTTTGTATCAGAGCCTAAGGTTTTAAGGTGTCCTGGGAGTCTGACAATCCACATTAAGTAAAGTCTTGATCATCGGTGTGTAGCGTGCCACATCTATGAGCAAGAGGCTATAAGACGTTTTAGGAAAAAATGTGATTCTTTATTCCAGAAATCTATTGTGCTTAAAATGTCTCTCTCTACTATTGATTCGTGCTGTTCTCTTTCAAAAATATGCCTCCACATCGAGTGAGAAGAAATAATAATGGTATGGGAATTCTGTGTTACCTAAGAGTCATTTTATCTCTTACCTCAAGGCTAGAAAGCTTATTTCAAAGGGGTGTATTTACCACTTGGTTAGAGTCAAAGATACAAAGTCTGAGACTCCAACTCTCCAGTCTGTTAACGTCATCAATGAGTTTTCTGATGTCTTTCTAGATGATCTCCCAGGGATACCTCCTGATAGAGAGATAGAGTTTAGGATTGATCTTCTTCCCGATACTCAGCCCATTTCTATTCCTCCTTACCATATGGCCCCTGCAGAACTTAAGGAGTTGAAAGAGGAACTCCAAGATCTACTAGATAAGGGTTTCATAAGGCCAAGTGTTTTTCCTTGGGGTGCTCCTGTGTTGTTTGTGAGAAAGAAAGATGTCTCTTTGCATATGTCCATTGATTACCGCCAACTGAATCTTATAAGAAGAGTTTTTAGGAGTTGATGACTCGACTCACTTCAGCCTCTATTTTGAATTTGCCTAATTGTGTTGATGGTTTTGTGGTGTACTGTGATGCTTTGTGAGTTGGGTTAGGTTATGTATTAATGCAGAAGGGTAAGGTGATAGCTTATGTTTCTAGATAGTTGAAACCCTATGAGAAAAATCACCCCACTCATGACCTTGAGTTGGATGCTATTGTGTTTTCTTTGAAAATCTAGAGACACTATTTGTATGGTGTCTATGTTGATATTTTCACTGATCATAAGAGACTGCAGTATGTGTTTACCCAGAGAGAATTGAATCTTAGGCAGAGACAACGGTTAGAATTGTTAAAGAACTATGATATGAGTGTGCTGTACCATTCGGGTAAGGCCAATATTGTGGCGGATACCCTAAGTAGAGTGTCCATGGGTTATGTTTTGAATGTGGTAGAAGGTAAGAAAGAGTTGGCTCGTGATGTACATCGTTTGGCTAGATTAGGGGTTAGGTTGTTTGACTCTGCTGAAGGTAGTATAGGGGTTCAGAGTAGTTCTAAATCCTCCTTGGTTTTGGATGTAAAAGAAAAGCAATACTTAGATGCTAGTTTGGTCAGACTAAAGGAGTCAGTCAAGCACCAAAAAGTAGAGGTTTTCTCCCAAGGGGGAGATTGTATGTTGAGATTGCAGGGTAGATTATGTGTCCCGAATGTTGATGATCTGAGATAGAGGATTATGGCAGAAGCACATGGGGCACCATATTCTAGTCATCCTGGTGCCACCAAGATGTACCGAGACTTGCGGGAAATCTATTGGTGGAGTGGCATGAAGAAAGATATAGCAGCGTTTGTAGCCAAGTGTGCAACATGCCAACTGGTTAAGGTTAAACACCCAAGACCTGGTGATATGATGCAAGAGTTTAGTATTCCTACCTGGAAGTGGGAAGAGATAAATATGGACTTCGTGATTGGTTTACCTCCTTCCCGACACCATCATGATTCCATTTGGGTTGTGGTTGATAGGTTGACTAAATCTGCTTATTTCTTGCCTATTCATACTTCATATACTGTTGAGGATTATGCTAGATTGTATATCCGAGAGCTAGTCAGACTACATGGAGTTCCCTTTTCTTTCATTTCAGATAGGGGTACTCATTACACTTCGCAATTTAGAAAGATTTTCAGAACGGTCTTGGTACCCAAGTGCTTTTGAGTTTTTTTTTTCATCCGTAGACCGATGGTCAGGCTGAGAGGACCATCCAGACCTTAGAGAATATGTTGAGAGCTTATACACTTGACCTTAAGGGAAGTTGAGATGAGCACTTACCATTGATAGAGTTTGCTTACAATAACAGTGTCCACTCTATTATTGGCATGGCTCCATTTGAAGCCTTACATGAGAGAAAGTGTAGATCACCCATAGGTTGCTTCGAGGTGGGTGAAGTGGCTATGAGTGGTCCTGATTCGGTATTTGAGGCTATGGAAAAAGTTAAGTTGATTAGGGAAAGGTTGAAAACTGCGCTGAGTCGTCAGAAGTCATATACGAATGTTAGAAGGAGAGACCTTGATTTTAAAGTTGGTGACCTAGTGTATCTGAAAATTTCACCCATGAGGGGAGTGAAGAGATTCGAAAAGAAGGGGAAGCTTAGTCCTCGTTATGTTGGTCCTCCCAAAATTGTTAGTCGTGTTGGTAAGGTAGCTTATGAGGTTGAGTTGCCTTCCGAGTTGTCCACTGTTCATCCAATATTCCATGTCTCCATGATTAGAAAGCACATTAGCGATGCGGTGGTAATGAATTCCTCTGTGAGTGCTAACATTCAAGAAAATCTTTCTATTGATGAGATTCCTATTGAGATTCTTGGTTTCAGTGTCCGAAGACTAAGTAACAAAGATGTTCCCTTGGTTAAGGTGTTGAGGAGAAACCAATCTGTTGAGCGTGCAACTTGGGAAGCTGAGGGGGATATGTGATCCAAGTACCCGCACCTATTTTTTGCGAACTCCGATCAAACCGAAGGTACCATTCTTTCCAAAGTCATGAACTTTTGATAAAAGTTGCAGCAGTTCAGCTGTCATTTATTATGTGTTCAGCTGTAGTTTCTTGAATTTATGCATTCTATATTGCATTTGGAGTGAGAAGCGATGTAGTGATGAGTCTAACGAAAGGTTTCAGCTATATGCTCTATTCCCTATCTAATCTTGTCATGTCTAGCGTCATTCGAGGATGAATGTTTCCAAGGGGGGATAATGTAATACCCTAGGAAATTTTTTGTTGAAATTTTGTGGGTAAACGTGTTGGCTTCTATCTTCTAGAAAAAATTATAAATTTTTTTCTGTGGAACGTCTTATGTTATAACCCACCATTGCGTAGAATATCAAATAAGCTTTCCAACTATATGTGGATCATCCAAAACGGACACCCGAGCGATGAGTTATCAACATTCAAATCGAACCGTGAATAGTAGTGAACAGTAAAACGTGCAGGAAAAAGTACTAAGGCCTGGCGTATTTTTTCTCCAACTTTAAATAATTATAACTCCTTTTACATAATGATCTTAGTGATCTACTATATATCAACAGAAAGCTCTGTGAGTCCTCTTTCCAATGAAATTAGTTTCATCTAATTTGTCTATGGGAGCAAAAAGTTATGGTCGATCTACTTTAGCCTATCAAAAGTGAATTTTTGAGTCAACTTCAAACGATCATAACTCCTTGTATACAATGATCTGGGTGAGATACTATATATCGACGGAAATATATGAGAGTTCTCTTTCTAATGAAATTAGTTTAATCCAATTTGCATATCGGAGTAAAACGTTATGGTTGATCTACTTCAGACTATCAAAACAGTCTATCAAAGGATAGATTCGAGAATTATTTGATTTTCTAGGGGCGTTTTGGTCAGTCCCCTCACCCAAAATCCATCCAAACCCTATATTAAAGCCTATTAGAAGCATTATATGTTATATTTCATCAAATTTCCTCAAAAAGAAAATCCTAAGATCCTACATCCAACTTCAAGAACCTCCAAAGTTCACCATTAATTTTGCAAATTTATTCAAGATTCCAAGTTCCTAGTTCAAGAACTCCAAGAACCATCATTCAAAGGAATGATTAACAACTCAAAAACGAGTATCGATGTAAAGTTCATCATTCAATGTATGTGGGGTTTTTCAACAAGAACTCTCTTTCGTTCTTGTGCCCAAAAGTAATTTTCTTTACAAATGCATGATTTTTATTTGATTTTTACGTATTGGAAGCATGAACCCATATCTTATGATGATTATTATGAAATCTTGATATTTATGATTTTGAAAGATGAATTTACATGTGTGGAGATATAAAGCATGAATCTTGAACAATAATTATCATGATTTTGATATTTGGGTCATGAATCCCCATTGGAAATTATGTTTTTTTGAGAAAGTGTGTTATAAGCATGTTGATGTTGAATATTTGAGATATTTTGAATGATTTGACCTTTTGGTCCTAATGGAGTTGTTTTGAACTCGAGTGTGAAAAAAATTCACAATGTGGTTGATTTTGATAGATGGGAAGTATGATGGCTCCCGATATATATTTATATATTACTGAAATTGTTTTGTTATGGATTGTCTTTGAAATGATCAGAGCTATGTCCGGGAGAAATCTTTAGCACCAAGTGGGACGTATAAAGAGACCTTACTTCCCTAGATCTGCATGCCCCTGTAGGAGTGAGACTGAGGTTGATATATATAGTGATCACTAGTTTGTGTGGATTTGATATCGATAGTCCTACTCTGATGGCCAGGATAGGATGGCTCTCCCCAATGTGGGTTGTACGTTGGACTCCATGTAGCTCACATAGTTTATGTCAGTTATAGGATCTCCCAATGTGTGTGTGTTTCCTTGTGTCTGTGGTGAATGGTGAAGTGATTTGAAAGTGGAATTGTGAAAGTTATTCTTTCGAAAGATTTAAATGATATTTTCATTATGAGAATTGATATTCTTGATGAACTGAAAGTGATTGACAAATTATATGATAACTCACATGATTTATTATACTTATTTCATCCTCTCATGATTATGATGATTTTCTTAGTGCTATGTGAGTCTTTCATACATCCTGCATATTTCTTATAAACATTTATGATGATGATGTTTGTAAAACTGCATACACCCCCATATACTCGGTTCCTTTCCATGGTACTGATCGACATCTTCAGATGTGGGCTGCATTTTCTCGGAATATAGGTTCAGGTGTTGAGTTCCAGGTTTGATAATGATAACTTTGGGCACGCTGTTCAATATCCTCTGTCGTGGTGAGTCCTCATGTTCTGAGGACGTGATGTCTGATGTTGGTTTCACGGAATTGTTTACATTTGATAACTGAGTAACAGTCAGTTAGGGTATGTCTCAATGGCTCACTGGTTTTATTGATGTTCTTAGAGGCTTTTCAGACTAGTATAAATTTTGGGAGTCGACTAATAAGTCATCTTTTGTTATCTTTCTGAAATTCTTTTATTCTTGAATGATGATTACTCTGTTGATATGTGAGGGTTATTTACTGAAACCCCGTTGATTCATGTTGAACTGAATAAAAATGGCTCAAAGGGTTAGCTTGGGGATACCCGTAGCCTTAAGCACCGTGTGACGATCCGGAACCCATTTTTGTGGCGTTACATAAAGAGACACACACACTTACAAAAAAAATCTAACAATGTGCACAGAATATCATAGGCTGGTCCTTATTTTCTTTACCTTATCTTTCAAACAATCAAATAAGGATCACTACAGGGCTTTACTCGACTTTTAACATAGGCTTGGGTTGGGGTATGGTACATATAAGAATTTAGTGACTAAGAAACCTTGGAACTACAATTACTATCGGGGGTCCCCTTGTTTACCAACTTTTCTTTTATTCTGTCTATATTTCTCCCTTTTTATTCTTTTATTGCTTAATCAGGTTGGGTGTGAATTTTTTTATTCTTTTTTTTATTTTTTGATTTATTTTGCTTTTTGATATTCTTTTGCTCTCTTTTTTTTCTACAACACCAAACCCTACTTTCTTTTATGCTTTTTAAACCCATCCTTATATCCACTTCTAATCACGCAGCCGATACTAGCCTCCCACAACTTAGGCGATTTGTTTATGTTGAGTTGGACAATGTCCAGGGAGGACCAAGTCCAAAAATTCATTGTAACTGAAATTGGAAGGTGAAAGGTGAAATAAAAAAAATAGGATATCTGGTTCAAAATTTAGATTAAGAGATACTTTTCTTATTTGGAAGGTCACAGGATAAAAGTGGACTAACTTCAAGAACGGCCTAGAATCCTTTGCGAATCGACTATCCTACAACCTAGGCTATACTAAACAGGAATTTTCTGGATTCAACACACAATGGGAACAAATTAAGCATCTCACACACACATGGCACATGGTTGCATCACAAACTACTACCTTTCCAGTTCATGCAATTGTTAGCTATTATTATTAAGTCACTAATATTAATGCAATAATGAGATTGACAATACTCTTATATATAAATATTTGCACACACATACACCTCACATAGTTCTAAAAATATTTTTTTAGAGGGTTATCATTTTTCTCAAAAAACACTTTAAGTATAAACAAATAAAACACATCAACTGCCTTTGGTACTTATTTTTAACCTAGTTGAACAAAGCCAATACAACACAAAACAAAGAATAACATGACATAATATTTCATAAATATGCCGGCTCTACTAAAAATGGACTCTAGGAAAAGAGACACAAAAACAAAAACCTCAAGGGGACATCTAAACCCACAAAGAGCCCCACCCCATCTAATAGTCATGCATTGTCCCCAATGCATTGTCACTATAAAATTAGATAGTTAGGAACATCCTGTATCACTTTTGGTACAGAGATCCGATGTTAATCATACTAACACAAATTAACATAAGTGTAAAAATAACAAGATGCATTGGGTTGCCTCTTAAGCATCACCTAATTTTTCATCGCAACACGACTTAGTTTCATTAGCTACTTAGATTTCACCCTGAATTACCATAACAACTATCTTTACCTTATTAAAATTATACAAATAGTTCTTCACATGCAGCTCGTTCACCTTGAACGAGGCTTCACCATCTATTTTAAGCTCTATTGCATTATGAAGAAATACACTAAGCTTGGTGAATGGTCCAGACCACGCAGACTTTAACTTTCCATGAAACAAGAAAAGCCTTAAATTATACAACATGACCAAATCACTAGGCTTAAATAATTTTTTCTTAATTTGCTTGTCATGATACAACTTTATATTCTCTTTGTATAGAGGATAACTCTTATAAGCACGGAGTTGAAATTTATCCAACTCATTCACCTTTATTAAACTCAACTTAGCTGCATCATTCCACTTTAAATTAAGCCTTATGAATGTCCATAATGCTATGCTCAAGTTTGACCGGCAAGTGATACGCCTTACCGTACACAAGCTAATATGGAGAGCCATCTATGGGGGTCTTAAAAGTTATTCGGTAGGCCCACAATGTATCATCTAACTTTCTTGACAAGTTAGTCCTATTGGCACTTACAGTGTTCACTTATATGGTCTTGATTTTTTTTTGACACGTTATCTTGCCCACTCATTTGAAGATGTTAAGGTATTTCCACCTTATGCTTCACACCATACTTTTTAAGTAGGTCCTTGAAAAGGAAAATAAAGAAGTAAGACCCACCATCACTAATAATTGCATTTGGAGTGCAAAATTGAGAAAATATGTTCTTTTTTCAAGAACATAGTGACACTTCAAACCTAATTGTTGGGAAGCGAAACCGCCTCTAACCACTTCGAAACATAATTGACTCCTACTAGAATTCACTTTATCCAATAGGTGCTCATAAATAAACCCATGAATTCGATTCCCAATACATCAAACAACTCCAACTATAAGATGGGTGTCATGGAGAGTTCATGTATCCATGAGATGTTTCCTTTTCAATGACACTGGTCATAAGCTTGGGCATAGTCATAGCATCCTTGTTGATAGTTGGCCAATAACACCCATACTACAAAATCTTTTGGGTTATATGTGGTTACAACTATTATAACCCTAGCAGGTAATGAATGACAAACCTCATGGATGCTAATCATCTCTACCTTAGGAATACATCAATGAGTAATACCATCCATAAAAATCTGAAAGAGATAAGGCTCATCCTAGAAAAATTTCTCACCTCATGCATGAACCATTTTCTCTGCTGGAATGACAAATCTTTTGGAGCAATATCACTTGTAGAAAAGTTAGAAAAATTAGTAAACTAGGGGATTAAGTCTTAAGATGCTCCCAGACCCGTTCATTTGGAAATTTATCATTTATGTTAAGATCTTCCCCCAATTTCTGCATTGCCTTCTCCTCAAGGTAAGATAAGTTATCAACAATCTGGTTCTTAGTGCCCTTTTGATACTTCAACATTAAGTCAAATTCTTCCATCAATATAACCAAATGTATCAACCTTGGTTTAGCATCCTTCTTCGATATTAGATTATGTGAACTATGACTTTTATCCTTATAAAATAGGACCGAAACTTCTCTAAGGAAAAAACTACCCCAGGCAACTCGTACTCAAAGGTAGTATACATTTTCAGTGCATGGTTTAATGCCTTTCTAGCATATTAGATTGGGCTAAGGATTTTCACATCTATTTGTCCAAGGGGAAGCAGCCAAGACCACTAGGCTAGCATCACACATAACCTAAAATGATAAATAACAACCAAGGGACACAACAATGGGAGTGGAGATTAGCATCTCCTTGAAGCACTCTAATGCCTTGAGAAGTACCTCATCAAATACAAATTTCAACTCTTTCTCTAAAATCTTGCATATATGATTTGAAATCTTAGAGAAGTCCTAAATTAACATCTTATAAAAGCCAGCATGACCTAAAAAGCTTTGGATGCCTTTAAATGATATCAGATAAGGCAATTTATCAATCACATCAATATTCACTCTATCCACCTCTATTACCATAATGAGATTTTATGCCCAAAAATAATACTTTCTTGTACTATAAAAGGAAACTTCTACAAATCCAGCACAAGGTTGCATTCCTCACATATTTAGAGTGAGTTGGCCAAATGGGACAAACAATTATCCAAGGAGTCCCCAACTACCAAAAATACATCCATGAATACCTCTATTGTATCTTCCACCATGTTGGGAAAAATGGAAATCACACATCTATGAAAACGGGCGACATCCTCTTGAAAAGTCCTATAAAGGCAAGTAAAGACATCTTTTACGTCCTCGGTAAAGTTATAAATTTGATTCTATCTAGGGTACCCATTAATAAAACTATACCAACCCTTGCCTTCTAGTCGGTCAAGCATCTGATCCATAAAACTCATAGGGAAAGGGTCCTTTTGAGTCCAAGTACTCAACTTCCTATAATCCATGCATATGCTTTATCCAGTAACTAGTCTCATAGGCACTAATTCATTCTTTTAATTTGGGACTAGAATGATCCAACCATTCTTATGCACATTTTGAATTAATCTGACCCACTTACCATGTACAATGGAGCTATAACACCCCACACTTTTCCTAGCTTAAAACCATTCCTAGAATGTCAAAGATTTTTTTCAAAGATGATTACCTTTTATGTCATGCAGTACTTTCTAAATTTAGACTTTTTATTGTGTCGAAAATTGAACAAGATTTCTATTGATCCCAAATTTACCTAAATCCAATATTCAGTTGAGGAGTTACAGCATTTTTAAGATGACAATGTCTCACTTTAGCAACCACCTTGTCGCGGTGAAGGACAATTTTATAATTGTCAATTTCAGTAGACGTCTGTGATATTGGAGCATCACTTAGAGGTTAGAATTCACAATTATTGAAATCCAATAGCCCAATGTAATACTGGCACATTATGCTAGTGGCTAAAATGGCATTACAAAGGGGCACCATAATTGTGGTGCATTACTGTGAATGCCTAGTTCCCACTTGTCCTTTTCCAGTGATCCATCATTATAGCGGAGCATCAAGGTGGCCTATTAAATTAGAAAAATGTTATGTTTTTAGTTCCTTCCAAAAGTTCAAAAAGGGCATTTTGGTCAATTTCCAAGCCCCCAATCTATCCAAACATAAGATTTAAGCCTTTTCTAAGAACTTTATGCCTAATTTCATCCATTCTTTCGCAAAGTAAAACCCTAAAACTCAATAGATTCTTCTCCAAGAAATCAAAAATCTTCCATAGATTCTCCACGAAAGCTCCAAATTGAGGATTCCCAAGGAACGATAATCTAGAATCCATGTTCAAGAAATCAAATAAGAATCAATAATTCAAGTTTCTACATATAATCATCTACCAAGGTATGTGGGATTTTTCAATAAGGATATTTCTTTCATCCTTGTTCCCAAAACATATTTTAATTATAAATTTATTGAATATTATATGATTTCGCATGCAATTTGAGTTAAGGTTTATACCCATTATTGTTAATTACAATCTCATAAAATTTCAAGTGATTTAGAAATTGAATGAGATGATTATGTTCATATTTCCATACATATTGTAAAAAAATTCCACATTTTAAGTTGATTTATAAATGTTTACATTGCCAAGCAAGAATATTATGATGTTTTAACATGAGTTTGATGCATGGGTCGATAATCCCTAATTAAAAATTGTTATTTCAAGATTGATTGTGCTATAAGAACTTTATAACTTGACTCTTTTTAGATTATTGATAAAGATTTGACCTTTTGTTCTCAAGAATAGACATGAAATCCAATTTAGCCTTACAAATATACTGTTCGTTTTCATTATAAACCACTATACTATTTTTGAAGTGGATTTCCATCAGAATGCGCATACGAATTTAATGGGAGTAGTATTTAGCTTCGAGTTGGGTCAGTTACTATGATTTCATATCCTAGAACTCCGTGCCAACATATGATTTAGATTGTTCCACTTCTACTTGGATGATAGATATGTGATTACTTAGATAGGTTATACTCCCTGGCAAGAATATGACTCCTCTCCCCAACATGAGCATTCCTCCTTAGGGCGACAAGAACGTTGGACTCCATGAATGCTCACATGGTTTATGTGAGTTAGGAGAATCTCCCATGTAGAATAAGTTTTTAGATTTCTAAACCCTTAATATAAAGTGTTTTCCCTAAGGTTTAATAGTAAAGATATTCAGAAAACTAAGTGTAAAGGCTCAGAGTTTACTCAGATTATGCTTTACAGAGAGATAATAGTTACAGACTTCAGGTTTTAGCTTTAAGATTTTAGAAGTGAGCGCTTTCTACACTTAGATAGTATGATTTATAGACAGAATACAAGTATAGCTTTTAGAACTAAATGTTATGACTCACTAGATTTATAAAGCATGACTTGCTTCTCATGATTATTATATTTAGTATTTTGGATATTCCAGCTTATGTGAGTTATTTACATTTAGCAAGCATTGTTTTACAAATTATGATGATGAGATAATGTTTTTTCTTAAGAACTCACCCGCATATACTCAGTACATCCTCAAAGTAATGATCCACATATATGTCTATGTGCTAAATTATTTCATAATATAGGTATTAGTTTAGTTGTAGCACAGATACAATATTCAGATAGAATGCAGTTTCCAACACTACAAGAAAAATCTTTATTTATGACCAACATTTAGGGATGGCTTAATAATCTCATCTCTAAATGTACATGTATTAGGATGAGACTATATATTGGTCCTTAATATTGTATTTTATTGCGAAGGTAGCAAATCAGGTCCCTAAAAAAATTTATAACCGGTCTCATATAGTAATTAGAGCTTTGAGTGAGAGAAAGTACCACCAAAATCTAATATTAAAATTTTAATAATATTTTTTATATCACTAAAAATATAATTAGGTGCCTATTTAAACCTTTTTTATATTAATTTTCTAAAGTAACTCTCTGTTTTTCTTAAACAGTCCTGGTCGCTAATTTTAACCCAATAGGATCAATATGGCATAGAATTATATGTAATTTGTAGATGCATAGTGAGCTAGTGAGGGATCGGATACCCAACTTTTCTTATTATATGCAACTTTGCCAATTGTAGGAAGGTTTTATATTTCACTATTGTGTCTTTTTCCTGGGTTATTGTAGATCTATTTGGCCTAATCTCTGTTCAACTCTCTCAAGCGCGAATTTGAGGTATACTTTTTATTCCATCTAGTTTTTTTTCCTTCCAAAGTTGTTCAAAATTTGTTTTATTGCTTGATGGTTCAAGCTACTCTTATGCAGGGTGGGGTAGCGTAGTCCCTATATGGGGTGGGTTGAGAAATTATCTAAAAATTATCTACCTTTGAATAGTTATTTTAGTTATGCCATTCTTGTGACCTTCACAGCTGTTATGGATTCTCAATGGAATTCAAATAGGATTTCGGAAATGTATAGTAAGTTAGTTGATGATCTTTTTGTTTCCACCTTTAACTGCATCTCTGATATTGTTGCTGATGCTATCAAGTGAAATTGTGATTTAGTGGGTAAAGGAACTACTCTGGTTTTATTTAGTTGTTGTTGAATTACATTTAGTGTACAGTGTGGAACAACATATTTACCTCTCTTGATAAATATGATAATGTAACTCCTAGATTGCTAGATAGACGTTCTTGGGATCCTCTAAAGCTCTTTAATATCTATTCCCTATTATATTTTATCATATTAATAAGTGTTATGTGAATTTTTATGAATTATTAATTGTTAGATTTTATCATAGTGTATAATTTGTTTTTGGAGTTTTAAAGGCAAAGAATGCTTCTGTTAGATCCTTTACAAATTTTTATGCTAAGATATTCTTATGTGATTTCTAGGAGCTGGATTTATGTTTTGGGACATGAGATAACCATTAATACTTAATTTATATCACGGTTGTGTTGAAGGTAAACGACTAGAAACTATACTTCCACCATTTGATAGGGTAAGACATAAACTTCACAGTCTACTCCCTAGTCCCTTCTCCTCCTTTATATCCTTAAATATCAGAAGGAAATGATAAAGGGATTGCATATTCTCTTTCAATGCCTGGTCTTAAAGTTGGACTTTTTCAGTATTAATTTATTCATTACATTTTTATTTTCTAGGTCCTTAATTATGTTTGTGCACTGATTGATGACCCTCAGAGACATTGTAGTGAAAAGTATTTTTAAGGCCTCTCTGGTACAATCTCATACTCATGAAGTTTTCTATTATGATTTCAGTAGTCTAGTTCTGACTCTCTGATTTCACTGGATAGGAAGGTTATGATTGGGTGTTACTTGATGGAGGTCCTTCATGCACATTTTCTGATTTATTTGTTGTTATGACGGAAGATGACCTCAATATACTAAAAGTAATTCCTCTCCTAACTTTTTTATTACTCAAGTATCCTTCTAATTTTCTCATTACTTGCGGTCATTGTGCTTATTAAAGGAGCAGTTGAATTTGGTATTCTCAAGTAGATGTTATTTTAACACAACATAGCCAGTAAGATTTCCCCTCAAAGTCCTAAGAACTTCACTTTCATAGAACACTTTTCATGGTGTTGTTTTCCAGTTATATATTTTTCCTATTCAAAATAGTGCTAGGCATTAAAATTGAAGTTACAAGTAGGAAAACAAAGTTGCTAACTTTCTTTTCCTCTAGATACCTCTTTAGAGAATGAAATCTCATAAGTTATGTAATCTTCTGAATGTAAGGAGTTTCTTGGAGATTCCCGGAGTAGCTATTAGTATGAACAAGAGAAACTGTGTTATAGCTATATATGTAAATTCAATGTGTGTTACAGATAGAGGAATACATAGAATAGATGGTATCTTCAGTTTTTGATTGTTGCTATCAAAGTATTTATCTTCAACTATTAGAAAAGGTACATATTTCTAGGTTGTGTCTTCTTTCAAATTGTAGATTATTTAGGGTGTGTAATCTTCTGAAGCTTTCAAGTTGACCTTGTCTTTTCTATGTATATTATTTTAATACTTTGATCTTCCTAGAAAATATAGAACATGAACTATTTTAGCATGTTGCATCTTTTTGAAGGACATTTCCTTGTTAGGTTTTCACAAAAGATTAAATAACGTGTATTTCCTTTTTGGTTTTACCAAAAGATGCAATAGCGTGTTATATACCTAGGTGAAACATCCATTTTTCATAATAATTTCATTATCTATTTTAATTAGCTTTTATGTTATTTATTTTGTTATACTGTTATCTATCCTAAGCTGGGGGTCTATCAAAGACAGCCTCTCTACTTTATATGGGATAGTGGTATGGACTGTGTACACTTTACCCCTCCCCCTTATGGTAATACTAAACTGGGTATGTTATTATTCTTGTTGCATTACTCTGATCGCTAAGATTTACTATTCTAGAAAATTCCTTTTGTGTAAGCTAGCTTAATTTGCATTAGCCTTTTGCTTTTATCTCGTACTTATTTTAATTTCGTGGCTTCCGACACCAAATAATTTATCATATAAACTAAGGCTTCTCGAAATAAAAGTTCTCTGTATTTCACACATTCCCAAAACTGTACTAATTTATAACTAGTTAAAGTGATGTACTTCAACTCAGCTAGTTGATATTTCCCTATATGGATGCTTTCTTCCACTATGTTTCAGGTTTTAGTCATCTATCTTAGTTAAAGACATATATTAAGTAATTATTTGAGGAGAAAAAATATTTTTCTTTCACTTTCTAGGACTTGTTTGTTGCTGATGAGAAGGGCTTCCCCTGATCGCTAGTTGGTGAAGAAACAAGATTCGCTCATAAAATCCCCAGTTATTTTCCCTCTAGGTTTGTTAAGAACTTATTAAATCTTTTGGCCCATTTATGTTTAATGTGGGACCTATTTGATTCTTTGGTTTTCATAGCAGGTTGAATCTGTGATTCGATTATTGATGTCTTCTAGTGATTACAGTTCAACAGGACTTGAAGCACATAAATATGGACAAAAAAATCTAGGAGATGCACATACCTTGAAACACATTTTATGTCATAAGAAGGAGAGAGAAACTTAAAAAATCTTGAAGCAACTTTATCACCTCCCAGCATTATCAGGTGCCATTTTGAATCCTCTAAGTTATGTTTTTTTTGATAACTATTTTTGGTTTTCTCATTTGTACAACATAGTGGTTTCTACTGATCACATGTTTATCTGCAAAAATTGACCTAATTTTCTCAACAAATTAGGTAAGCATGGTGATTTTTTTTGTTTTTCTGCTTGACTATAGGATATTATTTTTGGGATATTTGTAGGGTGAAGAATGGCAGTGGTATTAGGCAATGACAAGTGAAAGAGAATGATGGTGGGTTCAGACTATGACAAGGGAAAGGGAAATAGGAATGACAGTAGGTTAAGATAGTGACTAATGAAAGGTAATTAAAACAACTAAAGCTCATCATGAAGTTCGCCTTGTTTATAGCCTCTTCTTTTTTGTGGATAGGAATGATAGTGTTGTGTATAAAGAGTAAGTACTGCTATTAATATCTGGTTCTACATGTTAGGTCCTAAGAACAACTCTACTTATAACATTATAGAAAAAAAATGGTAGTCTCTAGCACTAACGACTATTAGGCCATAGATGAGAAAAGTTATGAAAAAATGAGTAAGTTAAAAGTCTTTGATGATACTAAGGCTAGCGTTAAAGGGCTTGTTGATGCTGGAATCACTAAAGTACCTCAAATATTCGTTCTACCACCAAAAAATAGGCCAGAATCCTCAGATACATATGGATCATAGTTCATTTTTCTAGTGATAGGCCTAGATGGCATGGATGAGGACCCAATCAAACATAAAGAGACTATGGACAAAGTTTGAGATGCATTGAAGACATAAGGTTTCTTCCAAGTGGTTAATCATGGAATTCTAACGTTTGTCCTTGAAGAAATGTTTCGAGGAACATGAGAGTTTTTGGAGAAAGATATCAAGGTTAAGAAACAGTATTATACTCAAGATATGACAAAAAAGGTGATTCATTCTAGTAATTTTGATTTGTTCGACCTTTCTATTCCAACTGCAAATTGGGGAGACACACTTTTCTATTTAATGGCTCTTGATCCTACAATTCCACAAGAATTACCATCTGCATGTGTGTATCTATTCTAAACATGTATTAGAACCAAATCAATTTCATTTATTTACCTAGGAATGTAATACATAATATATTATGGTAAAAATTAAGAATATAGCATGAAAATGTTGGTATTCCTTTGTTTCCCTGGAATTAAGTTATGCTTATTGCAAGTTTTAATATATCTATGTGGGAAAATAAAAAATTTAACTAGAAGTCCGGACCTAAGAGCCAATCAAGCATCAAATTTCTCATTTAATATTGATATGTGTTGTTCATTAAATTAAATTGCTGCAGGGAAATACCAATAGACTACTCTAAGAATATGATAGAAATGGGAAAATCCTAGTTTGAATTATTGTTTGAGGGTCTAGGCCTTACTTCAATTATTTTTTGCATTTCCATGTTGTTTATAGTATTGGGTCATGGCTTCTTCACCTCCATTATTTTTCTTTCCATGTTGTCTTTAGTATATTGTTGTGGCTTCTCAAATTCAGTTGTCTGTTTAAAATTTCTACTTTTGCTAGTTTCATAATTTTTCTGACTGCAATAAAAAAGTTGCATTACCCTCATTCTTTGGAAGTATGTAAGTATATTTTTTTCTTATTAATGGCAGTGTTTAGGCTAGATTACACGTCCTTATCTAATTTACCTATAGTCTATTTCTGATTACAAGAATATTTGTTGGGTAAACTTGAGTGTGATTCTTAGGATCTCTAAGTTATTGTTACACATATGCTTCAATAGATCAATCATTCCTGGGGATCCAAGTGTATCTAGACCATCTGAATAGAAGCTTCAAGTTTAACCCTTTTCCCTTCTCACTTTGGTTTATAATAGACTTTCGTTTGCAACTTCAGGTTTATTGATTAAAATTTAAGATTTTATGAACTATCTCCATTTGGATAAATTCTTGAGCTAAAATTGAACTTTGTGCTTATATTTCCTTGGATCTTAGAGAGAGGGAGGGTAGACTAGGAGGTGGGATATCAATTGATCTGATAAAATATAGTACTTATGGAAAAAAAAGCTGGAGGGGTAGCAATAATGCAAACTGGGAAAATATGTATGATATGGAAGAGCCTCAATTTGATGTAGTTTTACCTCCAAAATTTTATGCAAGCTTTTGAGCAAAGGATAAGAACAAGGTTGATGGAAAGCAGCAAGCGGTTGAGAATCAAGATAGCCCAAAGCTTCTTTATTTTGAGTTTGTTGCTTCGGAGGTATGTCTAGAGGATGCTTGCAGTTGCTTGGATAATGAGGTAAAGAATAATTCTGTTGCTTTCCTCAAATCTATAGTTGGGTACTTTTCACTGTCGTTATTTCTTATTTTTGCTCTCTTTCTTGTTGTTATTTTTGTGGTTTTGTTTGAAGCAGGCAAAGACACTGGAGCAAGAAGCTCACCCTGCTTTAGATAAGCTGACATCAAAGATTAGTACTCTCAACTTAGAATCTGTTCGTCAAATGAAAAGTCACTTGGTTGCTATTACAGAGCATGTTTAAAAGGTATATATTGGTTAAAAATTTTGCATTTCTCTGTAGACTAATGGTATTGGTTAACTATTGTTTAATAATCAACGAGAAACCATTTGGAGTCAAATACATGAGATGCTAACTTTCTCTATATTTCTTATGCTTTTTACAATGAAACAGTCTATTCAATCTTATTATTTCTCTACAATTCCACACGGACCTCATGGCATTGTAATGTGCATGGTAAATGAGAATATTAATGACTTATTCATTTAAAATATGCCATTCAATTAAAGCTAATTTATCTGCATTTTTCTCTAGGAAGGCTGATACCCAGGAATAATAACTTTTTCCTTTTAGAAGTTCAACATGTAGTCATCTTGTCTTTTAGCAAGTGTCTTACACTTACCATCTATTAGAATTGTCCAATTTTGTGGTGCTACTATTGTAGTCTGGAAATTACTTGTTGATTAAAGCTTAAAATTGATCTCTAGCATTACTCTTATGACAATTCTTTTATTTGCTGATTTCATGAAGTTAAGAAAATGCTATATTTTTTTTTACTTTTAATACCATCGAGCACTTGATGGACAAAGGGTTACAAAATGAATTATTGTATTCCTTTTTTGTGTGGTTTCTCTGAAATGTACAATTGCAAATTCTTTTGGTACTCAAATTGGTATTTCTTCATTATTAGATTAGAGATGAACTGGAGCATCTACTAGATGATGATGAACATATGGAAAAGATGTATTTCACTGAGAAACTGAGGGAACACCTTGAAAATTCTTTAGTTTTCTCTATAAGTGGGCAAGATGGAATCGATGTGGAAGTTCTTCAGTCAAACATGGATTATAGGTATGTCATATATTGTTGACACTTTGATATCTTATCCTTTTCAGTGTTTTTTGAGAGCCTCTTCCTTATTTGTAAGTAAGATGGATTGTCGAGCCCAAGTATTATAATTTCAAAACCCTTCTTAAAAAATGATTAATATTTGTAGAGAACTAAATTTATTTGGGAGAGTGCAGGGTCATGACAATATATTATCCATATAGTGCCACTTTATCCTCAGCTTTTTTGTCCTTCAAAAAAGTACACTTGTAAAAATAACCTCGATAGCTGATAAAAGATCTTCAAAGCAACTGAATATCAAATATTTAACACAATCCTTATCTCTATGGTGCAGTCTTTTTACTGTTTCATTTTTTTAACTGGTTTTTACTGCTTCATTTTACTTCTTAAGTTTTGTGCAATTGTATGATAACTAAATAAGAAAATCTATTTATCTCCAATAGAGTCAATAACTTAATGCTCACAAACTCTTGAATTGCATTACTATTTATAATCTAATCTGATGTATTAACTAAGAAAAATGTCCAACAGAGTATGTACCACATGGTGATATAGATGCTTCTCGACCTGCTAAGATACTGTTGGTCCTTTATTTTCTAAAAAATAGGAAAATATTCTATTGGTTTTATACCGTGTTTGTATTTCTCTTTGTTCTGTTGTTTATCATTTTTATTTGACCACATTGAGTTTGTGAAGTAATTTTTCATGCTTGTTGGTATCACTATTCTTACACCCATTTTTGATAGTACTCAATGTACTTGTATTATTCATTGGCTAAGTTAGTTATTCATTGCTATGCTGTATTTGAATTCTTTTTTTCTTACGTATATTAAATTATATACCAATAGTTATTAATTGCCTTCTACAAATTTTGTTTATAGATTTATTAAGATTAGGTTAGTAGTGAAGACACAAGTTTAGAGAATGCAAAAGCTCATTATTATTTTGCTAAGAACAATATGCAAACTTGACATCAAATTCTAGCTCGGGATTTTAATTGGTTAATTTTTTTTTGTTTAGCAAATATTGAAACTATTGGCATCATATTCTAGCTAGGAATATTAATTGATTTAGTTTTTTCTGTTCAACAAATATTCAAATTATATTTATCAGACTTCGGCATTTTTAGTAGCAATATTATATTTAGCAATGAAATATGTAAATTTTATGATTTTAGTAGCAATCTAGGATGAGTTAGCTACTCGTCTCTAAAGTTTAATCAAGGATGAGTTAGCTACTCGTCTCTAAAAGTTAATCAAGCGCAACTTAGTTGATCATCTATAAAAATTAATTTAGGATGAGAAATTCGTTCCTCTCTAAAGATTAATCTAGGACGATTTAGATGTTTGTCGTGATAGATTAATTTAGGACAAGGTAGTTACTCATCACAAAAAAAAACACTAAGCGGCAAAAAATAAATACGTTTTAAAGATGAAAATCATCTATTAGAGACAAGATATACAATCTATAAAAGTATTTTGTAGATGAGATATGTTACCGTCGCTAATAACATTTAACGACCAACTATAGTACCTCGTTGCAATAGACTATAGCGAAGGAGACTATAAGGACGAGCCGCAACCAGCATTTTCCTGTCCTAAAAGATCATTTACGACCAGAATTGGACTTTTAGAGAAAAGAATTCCCTTTCCTAGAGGCTGGTTTTCATATAGTGTAGTCAGCGGGTGATGATTCCTCTTGATTCAAGGACTCGAGTTAGTCATATAGCTTGAGAAGTGTTTTATTTTTCTTTTTTAAGTCATATTGATTTAGTATAGTTGGGTGTCATGTCTCGACTACCTATAGTCAATACTAGTAGAGGCTTCATAGACAGTCAGTAGAGTTAATGTATTTGGATTCTAGTATTGTTTTTTAAAGCAGAGTTGTAAACATTTTAATTTAGTTTTGTATTGATTAGATTAAAAAAAGAGTTATATTCTGTTATTGCAATAAGATTTTTGTATTTTTTTCGTTGCTTATGAGTTATGCCAGTAGAAGGGTTAGCTTAGGATCCCTTGTGGTCCTAAGCACCATGTGACATCTCGGGACTATTTTTGGGGCATTTCAACCTTGGTATCAAAGCATAGAGTTCAAGTGTCCTAGGGTATCGGTGAAGCTGTTTCTAGTAGAGTCTTGCAAAATGGTACAGAGATATCTGTACTTTTCTTCAAGAGGCTATGAGGCATTTAAGAAAAGTTTCCATTCTTTCCTACTCTAGATCATGTAGTAAAGTTTTTTTTTCTTAGAATGTTTTATCTATTCGTATGTTACCACGAAATTCCTTATCTATTTATTATTTTTTAGATAACATAAGTAGCAAATTCTAATTCCTCCGCATATAATACTCTTAGATTTACTAGTAGAAACTTCAGAAGTCATAAAAAGGGCTTGAGAGGAGCTCCATAGTGTGTTAAGTTCCTTAAGTTGAAAAGTTATGTCCTTATCCTTATGAGTTGTTCAGTTGTGATAGGATTAGATATGTATTCAGATTGCCCATTGGCTCTTTCAATATAGATAGTGGTCATATGAGGAGATAGTATGAACCTAGATTGTTAGATGTAGTCTGTATTCGTGGGATATTATGAACTTCAGTGTTACAATTTACAAATAGTAGAACTTTGTTATTGTTAGAAGTATGGGTATAGAAGAGTAATGACAAGAAAAACGGGAATGATGATTGATGAAGAGTATAGAGATAAGCTCGTGAATATTGTCTAGTTTTGATAAGGTGATATGTCCTTGTGTACTAGTTCAGTTAAGGAGAATTATCGTTTGTTTAAAGTTCGGAAGGAGTTATTGATGGTATTTATTGTGATTGAAAAGTATAGGATAATAATAGAGTGTTTGGTAATTTAGTACCGCTAATTTAGGTGCATAGAAGTGTAAATAGTAGTGATGTGTAGAAGTAGTATGTGCTAATGGATTATAATGAGATAGGTCGTATGATTTTTACCGTTTACTATCATTATGAAGATCTAGTGGACTAGTGTTTCTTGATGTTTTATTTTATATCTTCCAACTGAGAATTATATGTAAGACGGGTTGTTAAATCATGTTTAGTACTAGACGTTAAGTTTGAACAGTTGATGGTCATCAAGGTAGATGTAATCATTTCTTGGTTAGTGATGCTAGTGATATGGAAGTGATCTAGTAGGCTTAAATAATGTGTGCAAGAGTTTGAGCCCATTTTAATTCGTAATTAAGTATGATGTTGTACGAAAGATGAAGAAGTATGCCCATAGTGATATAGGGTTTCTTTATTTTCTATGGTTATTACGTGTATTGTGTAGTTGGTAGTATCATTGAATTTATAAGAGGAAGGAGACTAGTTATATATAGTGTATGATGTTTTTAATAGCTAAGTTTAGGAGATGAGTTATGGATATATGATGTTGATCCTTTTTGGTATGGTCTTTATTCTCATTGTTTAGAAATATAAGTTTAGAGATGTGATATTAGTAGGTTATGATAGAGGTAGTATGATTTATTAAAGGTTGAAGATATCCGTGTTAAGTGTTAGAGTCTAAGTTTGAATCTTTGAAGATTGAGCGAATAGAAACGACAGTTGAATCTTTAGATGGTGTGAACTTAGGATGTGGTGATACTTATGAAGGTTTTAAGTTAGTAAGTGTTCAAGTTATTATATGATGATTAGTGGAGCTGTAGAAAGATAGAGTTGTACCTCATAAGGAAGTATTAGAAGTGAGTTTTGCACTTTCAAGTGTAGTTTTTCAGAGTAAGTTTATTATTTGCATGTATTGCTGTGTTCCGAATTCTAGAGTGCAGTAAGTGTAGTCCAATTTAAAGTTTCGTAAATTATTCCTCAGACTTAGAATGATTACTTAAAGCTAAAGGGGAGATGATAGAATGAGTAACCAATTCAAGATCTCAAATTCTAATAGTGATGACAGTATGTTATAGAACATCAGAAAGTAGGGGGGAGTGAGTCTTCACCCATTCATATTTCGGTATTTTTGTGTAGATTACCCCAATATCTACTCTTTCCTTACGTGTTAGTTCGATGATCATAGTTCATGTTTATGCATATAATAAAGAATCACGTACTCTCCTAGTTCCTAGTAGGAGGAGTTCCTATTCATTCAGCAGTTTGAATCATATTCCATAAAGTTTTGAACTCCAAAATTTCGATCATGTGGCTCATGACTCGCGCACTTATGCTTCACAATATGGTCAGTTCCAGTACTCAGGCAACACTGTTTGCGATCCGAAAATTCAGATCTATATCATGCATGTACTCAGATTAGATCTCTTTAATGAATCCATGTCGTGAACACTCTATTCCCTAGGCCTCAGTAAAGTGTCAAGTATACTTAGTATCCCTTCATGTTTCAGGCCCTGGTATTCCAACTTTTCAGTGAACTTTCCTTAGGTCAATATAGTAATGATGAACAGTTGCGTAGATGGGAGAGAATAAATGTGTTATGTTGGGAAAGATGGTTGTATGCTAGTTTTATCTTAGTCTACAAATGAAGAAATATTGAGGTGAAGGTATTTGTGTATGAATTGGTTAGCTAAGAATATTTTATGCATGCATTCTCAAGAATAGTGTATGGAAGTTGTTATTGATAGAGGTATTAGAGAATATGAGGAAGATTCTCTTATGAGTATTTGTTTAGGAGTGCACATGTGGTTATGAAGATAGGCTTGAACGTTATGTTGATATATAATTAGATAGGCACGTCGCGCGCTAAAGATTTCCTAGAAAGAGTTTGATTTTTTTATGGAAGTGATAAGAAGAATTATCTTAGAGAGGAGTAGTTAGGACAATGCTTGGGGTATTAAATACATGGTTTTGACTAGTATTATGGTGCTATGTGCAGTACCTTGTGATTCCGAGTTAGGCTTGACCATGATGAGAGGATTTAGTTTAGTTTAGACTTTCGTAGACGAATTTATCAATGCCTATGTGAAAATTATAAGTTGAATCAAGCCAGTATGGTATTTTAGGGGAATAGTATAGTTGAGGGATTTTTGCTAAGCTTGAAAGTAAGAAGTTGCATTTCTTAAGGCCTACTAATTCTATCCTAACTTATGATTTATAGATCTATGTTCCATGCTATAGAGTGGTAGCAATGTTGTGATTTCTCATTCAGATGTTTCGTTCAGATCATTCCCAAAGATCCTTGCTACCTAATATCATTAGAAATTTCTTAGAAGAGTGTTGGTGAAATACTTCATCTGAGCATGAGCATTCAGTATGATTTAGTCCGTATAGCCAACAATACAGTTTAACAGTCAGACAAACAAATTTCTATAGTTTTCCATCTTTCGATTTATTCTAGTCTCACTATGCAAAATTTTATTAGTATGGCCATTTTGAGAGGTAGTTTGTTCGCATCCATGTAAATTTCAGATTCAGCTCAGTATATGCATCATGTATCAGTATCAAATTCAGATATAAAGTCATGATTCAGTTCATAAGTATCCTGCGTATCACCTCATTATTCTCCTAGTACTTTAACTAAAATTAGTATCATTCAGGGAGGAACGATCCCAAGGGAGAAATGTTGTAATTCCCCGAGTTTTCATGTCATAAACCTTTCATATTTTTCTCATGAAAATAGATCCACCCAAAAGTAATGATTACTCATAAGTTGATTCTCTCATTTCCATCTCTGTCAAATAGCTATTTTTCATAAGAATTCATGCACTCATAGATCAGTTCAGTAGCTCACTATGTTGAGATTTAGTCATACAGTTTTTTTCAGTTGTGCATGTATCAAAAAGCCTCAGATTCCTCAGTATTTTCAGCTTAATTAGTCATATTTAAGGACGAATCTGCCCAAGGGTGAGATTTGGTAACAACTGTACATTTCCTAGCTTAAAACCATCCCTAGAATGTCAAAGATTTCCTTTAAAGATGAATACCTTTCTTCAAAGATGAATACCTTTTATTTTATGTGGTATTTTCAAGATTTAAACCAATTATGTGGGAAATTGAATAAGATTTTCATCAATACCAAGTTCAACCAAATCAGATACTCGGTTGTGGAGTTAGAGCATTTTTAAGTTGACAGTGTCCCACCAAAGCAACCATCGCGTCGTGGTGAAGAACAATTCCATAATTGTCCATTCCAGTGGTCGTACATGATATTAGTACATCGCGGAGAGGTCCAAATTCCCAATTGTCAGAATCAAGTAGCCTACGCGCCAGTGGCCAAAATGGCATTCCAAAGGGGCACCACGATTGTGACGCATCGCGGTGCATGCCTAGTTCCCACTACTCCTTTTCATGTAAGCCACCGCGATAGTGGTGCATCGAGGTGGCCTATTAAATTATAAAAATATTATGTTTTCAGTTCTGTCCGGAAGTTTAAACATGGCATTTTGGTCAATTCCCAAGCCCCCAATCCATCCAAACAGAAGATTTAAGCCTATTCTAAGCACTTTATGCCGATTTCATCCATTCTCTCTCAAAGCAAAACCTTAAAACTCAAAAACTTCTTCTTTAAGAAAACATAAATTCTCCATTGATTCTCTAAGAAAGCTCCAAATTGAGGATTCCCAAGGAAAGATAATCAAAAATCCATCTTCAAGAACTCAAATAAGAATGAATAATTCAAGTTTCTCCATCCAATTATATACCAAGGTATGTGGGGTTTTTCAACAAGGTTAATCCTTTTATCCTTGTGCCCAAAACTTATTTTAATTACAAATTTATTGAATATTATATGATTTCCCATTGAATTTGAGTTAGAGTTTATACCTATTATAGTTAATTACAGCTTATGAGATTTCCACTGATTTTAAAAGTTGAATTACATGATTAGTTGATTTATAAATGTTTACATTACCAAGCATGAATATTATGATGTTTTAACATGAGTTTGATGCATGGGTCATCAAGCCCTAATTAAAGATTGTTATTTCAATATTGATTGTGCTATGAACACTTTATGACTAGACTCTTTTTAGATTATTTATAATGATTTGACCTTTTGCTCTCAACAATAGATATGAAATCCACTTTAGAGATTCAAATTACAGATTTAGCTTTACAAATATACAGTTAGTTTTCATTATAAACCATTATATTATTTTAGAAGTAAATTTCCAACAGAATGAGCATACAGTTTTAATGGGAGTAGTATTTAGCATCGAGTTAGGTACCTTACTACGATTTCATACCCTAGAACTATGTGCCAATGTAGGATTTAGATTGTTCCCACTTCTACTTAGATGATAGATATATGATCAGTTAGATATGTTATACTCCCTGGCAAGAGTATGACTCTTTTTTCCAACATGAGGATTCCTCCTTAGGGGGACAAGAATGTTGGACTCCATTAATGCTCACATGGTTTATGTCGATTAGAAGAATCTTCCATGCAGAATAAGTTTTCTGATTTCTAAACCCTTCAGATAATAAGTTTTTCTTACAGTTTATTAGTAACAATTTTAAGAAAATAATTGTATAGGCTCACAGTTTACTCAGATTATTCTTTACAAAAAGATAATAGTTACAGACATCATGTTTTAGATTTTATATTTCAAAAGTGATCTCTTTCTACACTTAGATAGTATGATTTACAGATAGAATGCAAGTATAGCTTTTAGAACTAAATGTTATGAATCACTAGATTTATAAAGCATGACTTGCTTGACATGATTATTATTTTCAGAATTTCAGATATTCCAGCTTATGTGAGTCATTTACATTTAGCGTGCATTGTTTTACAAATTATGATGATGAGATGATGTTTTTACTTATACATTCACCCCAATATTCTCATTACATCCTCAAAGTATTTATCCACATATATGTATATGTGCTACATTGTCTCATAATATAGGTATCAGTTTATTTGTAGCACACATACCATATTTAGACAGTTTACAGTTTCCAGTTAGAAGGTGATGAGTCCTCTTTATTCAAGGGATCGAGTCGTTCATATAGTTTGAGTAGTGTTGTATTATTCTTTATTATGTCGTATTTATTTGGGATAGTTGGGGTTCATGTCCCTTATACCTATAGTCAATACTAGTAGAGGCTTTATAGAAAGTCAGTAGAGTTAATGTATTTGATTCCAGTATTGTTTTGTAAAAGCAGAGTAGTAAACATTTTAATATAGTTCTGTATTGATCAGATTAAAAAAAAGAGTTATGTTTCTATTATTTTTGTTAGATTTATGTATTTTATCCAGTTTCTTATGAGTTATGCCTATAGAAGGGTTAACTTTGGATAACTTGTGGTCCTAAGCACTGTATGACATCGCGGGACCATTTATGGGGTGTTACAGGGGTAAACCACTCCACCTTCTAACCACTTGATTTCTTTATTTCTTCATTAACATTTGTATATGAGGATTCAACCAATGTTGATACTCATGCCGGGTACACAATCTGGCTTAAGCTATATCTTATGCGTTCAAATACTAGGTAGAATCCCCACAATATCTATAATAATCCATCCTATGACCCTCTCAAAACTGTACAATACTGAGGTCAATAGTTCAACTTGTATCTCTAATAAGTCAATAGTAATAATAACCAGTAAGCTATCAGCCCTAAAAATTCATAATGCAAATGATATAGAAGGACCTTTAATTCCAAGACCAGTAGCTCCTTAATAAATGGTCAAGTGGGAGGATCGGTTCCATCTTTTTGATCAAGATCCAGCTTTTTCAGAGCATAGTTATAAGAACCTCTACCATACAACATGCCCAATATGTCATCATACTCATGAATTCCATTGTTGTAAAAGTGTATGATCACCGTCGATAATGCCTCAACTCCAAGTCTCTTCGATTTTTGAATAATTATCAATAATATCAATCATTAATACTACTCTCAAATTCTTTGGTTTCTGCATTGGCTGACACACATTAAAGGTTACATACTCATTATTGAGTCTAAACTTCATCTGCTCCATCTCAATGTAAACCAAGGCTACTAGGAAAGCCCATCCTAATATAAAAGGGGACCTTTATGTCTATTTCATAGTGAAGGATCATGAAATTGGCTGGGAATATAAAGGATGCTACCCTCATAAGGAAAAACAAAAAATTCCAATCAGTTTTTTCACAGTTTGGGCCTCCATCAATATCATCAAGGATATAGGTTTAGATTTCCCCAAAGCTAATTTCTTCTATACTACTAATGACATCAGATTGATACTAGCACCAAAATAACCAAAAACTAGAGTGAAGTTGAAGGACGTAATGAAACATGGAAAAGTAAATAATTTGGGGTCCTCCTTCGCCTCAACTATTGATTGGGAAGTGACAACACATGAATGATAAAGATTATCAGCTAGCTCAAAACTCACCATCCGCTTTCAAGTAACCAAATCCTTCATGAACTTAGTGAAACCATGCATCTACTCTAATGCTTTTACAAAAGGAATATTAATTGGTCGGTCTTTAAACATGGACAAGAACATATGATACTTTCCTTCCTCTATTTTGTTCCTTAATCTCTAAGGAAATGGAGGGGGAGGTAATGAAATGGTCTTCAACATAGGGCAATCTACTTTCTATTTTCCTTTATCCTTCACCACACATTGATCAAAACCTGATAATTTTTCAGACTCCATTTTAGGAGTCTCATCAATATTAACACTATCATTCCTTAGGTCATCGACTACACACATACGGGGTCGATAGTTGCCTTACCACTTCTATTAGGGAAGGCCAGATATTCATAGTCATTCTTAAGATTCCACACTGTATTTCTTGGAAGGGTGTCCTGCTGCCGTTGGTTCAAGGTTACTGGCATTTATCCAAATTGCTTCTCAAATTTCTTGATTATAGTAGCATGTGATTCTACCTTCTAGGTCATCCCTAAAATGTCTACCCGAATCTTCTTAAGGAAATTTTCTTCACATTCGTGACCCTTTACCTGCTTTTAACAACATAGCCTCCATCTTAATTCACTACCATAATATCCTGATGGAACATATGCACCACTCTTTGCTTTTTAATCATCCTTACGTATCCAATCACTGTCACTCTCTTTGATCTGATCTCTGTACCTGTCCCCATAGTAGCTCCAACCTTTGTTCCCCTTCCTAGGGTTTCGATTCTCTTGGGAAGATGATTGTCCCTTGGCTATAAAACCAGCCATATCTTTATCTAGATATTTTTCCTCCTTATCCACATTGAATGATATGATCTAGAGTCGCTAGTCATGATGTGTTTCTTAAACACATCGTGAGCTGAAGAACACCCCCTTAGTCTAACATCCCAAAACAATAAAATAATACAGCCTAAGAAAACAAAAAAAGATTAAAAGAAGATTAAATAAACCAAATGAGAGTTCTAAGAATCAAAACCAACATATAACCTAGACTTGTCAATAAAAGCATCTAAAACCAGAAATGCCAAATAGGTCGAGACATACCCCCAACCATGACGAAAAGAATTCAATATTTATTATTAAGAAGTAAAAGGAATAGATCAAATGACCGGGTCTTTCGAAAGATGGAACCTCACCACTTCACAACAACTCAATAGACATACCGAAGAACCTAATATTGCACAGGAGCAACACAAAATCATTTAGACCCTACATAATGAAACAATGTAGCATCAAGGGATAGTTAGTGTGAAAAGGACTGACATGTAAATAGTGAAATTTATAAGATAATGCAAATGCCATAAAACAGTCAAAACAATATGCACAATAATTTTTTTTTTATATATATATACCTAGGATACAAAGCTAGGGACAAGGGTCATAAACATGGGAGTATAAACCAATAACCTAAAATGTCGATCTCGCTCTATCCTAAAGGAACCCACATTCTATATGGATTTAGCTTCCATACAATGAGAGCCTCAGTGCGTGATAGCTGCGCGACCAAAGAATTCGAAGGAAGGGCTAAAGTCACCAAGGCTCCAGCAATTCCAAAATATAATATGTGAACCAAGAACACTATCATGTGTTCCACTACACTATCAAATGTGGTTTGTAGTGTTAGTCCCACAGCACTACACCTCTACGGTGAGCTACACAGTTTCCTTTAATCCCAAATAAAATAGTTTGCACTGAAACTCAACCATTAACCCAGGAGCCTTATATTAAGGCATTCTTCACTTGCTATCATCATACCAATTATGCTTGTAAGCTTATAAAATCATGAAAACCCAATTCATGTATCCTTTAGACTCCAAGTTACATTCTACAATAAAAACCATGGCTACCAAAGGCCTGTCATATCCATTTTAATCAATTACCCATTAATTAATTTCAATGTGTTCTTATATAAGTGGAATTATGCAATTATCTATGTTCATTAACCAAATATACAAAGTGAGTTGGGGTTCATGACATTAGCAAGCCAAAAAATCATCAATTTGGGGAAACATATGTTCCCCATTTAAAGTTCCATAATAATGCATTCATTCAGTTCAAAAATCATAAATTTTTAACATAAATCATTAATTCAAAACTTGGGAAAATTCCATTATACCAATCAAAACCACTCAACCCAATTAAAAATCCAACAATTCAAACCATATGAACAATGATTAAATAAATACCACGATATAAAATTCAAATCTGGTAATTAGATAGGTCCCTGAAACACACAAGAAATTTAAGACAATTCAAAGTTTGGATCCTGGAGAATGAATTCTTCGTACAACTCTTTAATGTTCTTGGTTTTTGAGTTTAATAGAGAATAAGAATGATTTGATCTTTAACAACTAACGGGAATCAGATTATTTTGTATTTAAAGGTCGTACAAGGGGTAAAAACACCGAAATCTTCTCACCCCAAGTGAAGAAACAAAAAACTTGTAAAAATTAAAATTGCTTCAAGGCATGATCGCAATCGCAAAGACTATCCTCCAAGGCACGCCATTATCGTGGACGCTCATTGCCTCGAGGGTCCCAACCCCAAACTCCTTTTGAAAATAGACGAAAACCCAAATAACCTTTTAACATCCCTAAACATAATTCAAGTCAAAAATCACCATTACTATTGTGGGAGGGTCAAAAATAAAATCATTGAAGTTTTGTAGGGTCTTACTCTATCCAGCCTTAAGATCATTCATCCCCGAATGAGGAGTTATGCTATTTGTATCATATTAATAAAAGGAATACATCATAATGGAATGACAAATTACAAAGGGAATAAAACTCATACCTCAATCAGTTTCATCCAACATGGGGAACAAGAATGGAAACTTAGTTCTCATATCTTACTCAACTTCCCATGTAGCTTTTTTACCTTTTGATTTCTCCAGAAGACTTTTACTGAAGCTATATCGTTTGTAGTCAATGTACAAAATTTGCTATTAAATATTTCAATCGAGACTTCATTATAAGACAAAGAATTTGTAACACCAACATCCTCAACCGACACTATAAAAGAAGGTCATCGACATATTTTTTCAGCATACACATATGGAAAATAGGGTGAATTGGAGCCAAACGTGCTAACCTTAACTCATAAGCAACATTTCCAGTTCTCAAAGTTGGATACAAAACAACATAATGGGGACTAAGCTTCCCCATCTTCCTAAATCTCATAACTCCTTTTATAGGAGAAACCTTCAAGCGCACCCAATCACTTACTTTAAACTCCAACTCCCTCTGCCTCACATCCGCATAAGACTTTGACTTTGAGAATCCTTATGTCTTTGTATAATCACTTTCACCTTTTTCATGGATTTGTGGACCGAGTCAGAACCAAACAAACTATTCACACTAAACCCAAACCACCTAATAGGAGAGTTGCATCTTCTACCATAAAGATCATCAAAAGGATCCATTTGAATGCTAGAATGATAACTGTTATTGTACCATACTCAATAAGAGGCAAATGGTCCACCCAACTACCCTTAGAATCAATCACACAATCCCTTAGTATATCCTCTATGGTCAGTATAGCCCGCTCCACTTGTCCATCCATTTTAGGGTGGAAAGCAGTGCTAAGTTTCACCTAAGAACCCAAATATTTCTTAAATAAACGCCAATAATAAGAAGAAAATTATGTACCTCAATTCGAAATAACAGAGACTAGAGCCCTATGATAAATAATAATCTCCATAATGAATAACTTAGCATAGTTCTCTCCTGAATAGTTAGTCCTCATTATAAAGAAGTGAGTAGACTTAGTCATTCTATCCGTAATGATCAAAATAGAATCATGTTGATTGTGAGACCGTAGAAGAGCAACAATGAAATACAAATTAATCATTTCTCATTGACACATGGGAAACTCTATCTCTTGAGACATGCTACCAAGCCTCAAATGTTCAGCCTTAACATGCTGACAAACTATACACTTAGCAACAAAGTTTGCCACATCTCTATTCTTAAATCTACTAATAGATTTCTGTTAAATTATGCTACATCCTAGTCAAACCTAGATGAACTATATATATAGACTCATGAACCTCACTCAAAATGCATTCTCATAGCCCATCTACAATAAAAAAAACAAAACCTTTCTTGATACTTACGAATGCCATCTCCCTCATTCTTGAAAGACATAACCTTTTGTTAACCCACGTCATCCTTTATTTTCATAAGTATAGGATCCAAAGCCTGCTTCTCCTTCATCTTAGCACCAAGAGATGATTTAACTACTTCTTGAATAATCACTCTCCGATTCTCAGAGTCCAAGAGATGAACTCAAACATTATCCAACATATTAATATTCTTCACCAACCCTCTTTTCTCTTCATTAATGTGAGAAAAATTCCCTATAAATAACTTGATAAGAGAATCTGCAACCACATTGGGTTTACATAGATGGTGGTGCAAACTCAAGTCATAATCCTTAAGTAACTCGAGCCACTACCTCTGCCTGAGATTTAATTGCTTCTATGTAAATACGTACTGCAAGCTTTTATAATTTAAATAATCACCCACATGCACCCCATACAAGTAATCACACCAAATATTTAAATCAAAAACCATACAAACTTTAGATAATGAATCGAATAATTCCTCTCATGAAATTTAAGCTTCCTGGAAGTATAGACCACCACCTTACCATGCTGTATCAAAATGCAACCGAATACTATATGGGACATATTATCATGTACAAAAAACCCATCAGTACACTCTGGCATGTTCAAAACTGATGCCAAATTCAAATTATCATTCAACTTCTCATAACTACCTTCACAAGCATTAGACAGTAAAAACTTAACCCTTTTCTTAGTCAATTTTGTCAACAAAGTAGCAATAGAAGAAAAAATCTCCACAAACCTCCTATAATATCAAGCAAAGCCCAATAAGCCCCTAATGTCAGTTGGTGTTATGGTTCTAGTCATTTCTTAAATATCTCAACTTTTTGTGGATCTAAGTGGATCCCTTTACTAGAAACAACATGCCATAGAAAAGTCATAACATTCATCCAAAATTCATACTTAGAAAAATCATCATACAAGCTCTAGTCTTGCAAAGTTTATGACAAAATTCAAAGATGATTGGCTTACCTTCTCACTCTTAGGTAAACCAAGATGTCATCATTGAAGACTATATCAAACAAGCCTAAAATTTGCTTGAACACCCAATTCATAAGATCCTTAAAAGTAGCTGAAGCATCAGCCTGTCCAAATACCAAAACCAAGAACTCATAATTATAATACAGGGTTTAGAATAACGTCTTGAGAATCTAAACCTCCCTTATTTTAAACTAATGATAGCCCAAACGAACATCAGTCTTAGAAAAACACCTGGCACACTAAAGTTGATTAAAACGGTCACCAGTCCTAGGAAGAGGGTAAATATTCTACTATATATTCTTGATCAATTGACAAAGGTCAATACACATCTGAAGACGACATCCTTCTTTCGCACAAAATCCACAAGAGTAACCCATGAAAAAACACTAAGACAAATTAAAACCTTTTTAAAAAGTTCCATTAACTTCTAATTTAGCTCCTTTAGCTCCACCAAAACCATCATATAAAGGGGAATGAAACTTTGACAGTTATCTAGTAGTAAATCAATCCCAAAATCTACTTCCATATCATGGGGAATTCCTAGGAAGTTAATCGGGAAACACTTTAGGAAATTCATTAACCATATGTATTGATCATCAAGAAGAACTTTAAAAATTAGAATTCTTCGCACAAACTAAATGATACATAGACCCTTCTGAAGTCAACTTCCGAGCTGTCAGATAGGAAATAAACTTCACTCTAGGTACTAAGGAACTCTCCTCCTATTTCATCAAAAGTTCATTAGGAAAATGGAAACTAACTATTAGGAATGAAGCCCTCCCATGCCTAATATTACATCAAAATCCACCATATTATGTTTTGTCTAATTCACTAATGTCTCCCTATCAATAATGGACACACAAAACCTCTATAAGTTTTTTAGCAACGATTGAATCAACCACAATAGTAGAAACAAAAAAGACACTAAAGTGTACAACCACATAAAAGGTCATATGATATAAGGTAGAACCTGAATCAAGAAAATAATAAATATTATAATAGAAGATCTATGATATTCCAGTGATAATATCGAGATATGCCTCAGACTCCTAATGGGTAGCAAGTGTATAAATATGATTTCAGCTAGTGCGAGTACCAGAAGTGGCGCCCTTAGGTGCTGAAGCTGAAGAAGTTGCGAATGAAATCTTACTAGCTTAAGTGGCAACTTTGGCGATACGATAATTTCTCAATCGATGACAAGGTTGATCATATTTAAAACTCAAATTCCTCCCTTTCTAACAATAACCATGATAAAGTTGTCCACAACAATGACAAAGAGGATAAGATAGGGCTAACTGAGCTCTACTAACATGAGAATAGGCAACCTGTACCTTCAGACCATTTCTAGTCTAAAAATGATACTTACTCAAAGTATTAGGATAAGAAACACTAGCTATTGAATAAGAATTCCCTCAATTCTTCTTCTTAGTCCCTTATGTACTATCCCTTCTACTATTTTGCAGACATGTATCCTGCACTGAATATCCAAACTTTTTGCCCTACGTCTCTCCTATCTTTGCTTGCTTCTTCTTCTCATCCTCTACCTACTGCATATAAATAACTGGCCTAGAGATATCTATATCATAATTCAACATAGAAGCCTTACAGTCCAATACCATCACACGAGATACAACATAAGCAAACTTTCTCTTTTGAGACCTTACATTAGTAACTAACTCCGAGGAATAATGGGACAACTACTAAAATCTTAGATCATACTCTTTCACACTTATATTTCTCTTCTTCAAGTCCACAAACTCTTTGGCCTTAGTTTTCCTTAACTCCTGAGGAAATAAATGATTAAGAAAGGCACCCAAAAACTTATTCCTAATCACCTATTCAACATCAACTCCCTTATTATGCAAATAACTCTAAACCCAAAGCATTGGTAACATACATCACCCTAAATATTTTTTTTGTCTCATCAACAAACCCTAGAGGATCCCCCTTAACTTTAGAGTCTACAAAAATTAATGGATTCAACGACATAAATAGGACAACCTAAGTGGCCTCAGATGAATAAACAATAGAACCAACACAATTAGACTAATGAGAATACAATGCCACCAACTAGGTAAGGATATGATAGACTAATGGGACTCTATATTAGAGATATCTCAATAAGGTGGCTTATCATAAGTATCACGAGCACAGGAAGTTTAATGAGGACTAGTATGGCAAGGTGGAACCCCACGTAGAGCTGTACAATAGAGAACACAGACCCTAGACTTCTTATGCACTCTATAAACTAGGTGAGTCCACTCCACATTCTCCCTAGGTAGGATAAAGGGTCCAACAGAGTTTCTATAAATGTAAAATCTATGGCGAGTCATGATATAAATTCGAGTAAGCGAAGAATTAGAGAAATATCATTGAACTAGTCTCTATAGCCAGAAATATAGCACAAGAAAAGAAAAAAATACAAAATTCCTTAAAGCCCTCCCCACACATATGGTGTGCAACACACTAATAAAAAGGACTCTACTCAACAAAGTTTTTTGGACACCTAAAGACCCTGAACCGTGCTTTTTTATCAAACTTATCATGACCGAAAGTAAGGCCTAGTCATGATGGGTATCTAAACTCCATCGTAAGCCATAGACCACCCCTTAGCATAACACCTAGAACATAATAAAATAATAAAGTAGAAGCCAATCAAATATTATTATAAAAAGATTAAATAAATTGAACAAGAGTTCAAATAAACAAGACCAACACCCAACCCACACTTGTCAACAAAAGCCTTTAAAACCATAAATGCTAAATAGATTGGGACATACCCCCGACTATGACCAAAAAAATCCAAAATAAAATACTAAGAAGTAATTAAAATAGATGAAATGAAAAGGACTTTCTAAAGAGGGAAGATAACCACTTCACAGCTACTCAACATATGTAACAAAACACCTAACGGTGCACATATGCAATAGGACACTGTTCAAACCCTATATCATGTAATGATATAGTGTACAGGGATGTTCAGTGATATAAACATAGGCATTACATTAAGAAAAGCGATAAAATAGTACCAATGATATAAACCACTCAAACCATATATATAAAATTATATATATACATACCTTAGAGCCGAGATAGGGACAAGGGTCATTAACACGAGAGTTTAAACCATTAACCTGAGCTATGTATCTTGCTCTATCCTAAAGGCACCCATGGGCTATATGGGTTTAGCTCCCCTGTAGAAAAGCCCCTAGTTAGTGTTAGCCGCACAACTATTGAAACCAAAGGAAAGGCTAAAGAAACTAAGGCTCTATCCATTCTAAAATATAATATGTGAAATAAGAACACAGTCATATATACTCCCATACCAGAAAACACGGTTTCTAGTGTTATTCCCCTTAGGAATACAACTTCGCAGTAAGCTACACAATTTCCTTAAAGCCTAAATAAAAATTGTTTGCAAATAAACAGAACCATTAATCCAAGATTCTTATAATAAGGCATTTACCAGTTAGTATCATCATACAAATTATGCTTGCAGGCTTATATAATTATGCCAAACAAATCCATGTATCCATTAGACTCCCAAGTTTAATTTTAAAATCAACACCATGGGCACAAAGGGCATTTCAAATTCATTTTTACTAATTATCCATTAATCCAATGTAATGAGTTCATAAATAAGTTGAATTATGCAATTATCCATGTTTACAAACCAAATTTATAAAGTGGGTTGGGGTAAATGAAATTATCAATCCAAAAAGTCATCCAATGCAATAAGTTCATAAATAAGTTGAATTATGCAATTATCCATGTTTACAAACCAAATTTATAAAGTGGGTTGGGGTAAATACAATTATCAATCCAAAAAGTCATCAATTTAGGGAAACCCATATTCCTCATTTCAATTCCCAAAATAATGCATCTATTCAGTCACAAAGCCATAAATTTAAAACATAAATCATCAATTTAAAATAAGGAAAACTATTTTACATTGGGGAATCTTCAATTTGACTTTGTACTTCTGAATTCTGTTTAGTCATAGTTGGGAGAATATAATGACTTAGTTGTTATTTTAGGTTTAGAGGCTATAATGGAGAAGTGTAGGTTGGTTTATTGATTTTGGTTTTTTAGTACTTCCATTTGATACATATTCTTTTGTTACTATTGTAATACCCTGTATTCTTTCTAGTTCAATTCAGATCCAAAGAGGCATATTAGAGACTTAGGACTTAAAAATTCAGTCAGGTGTTGATGACTTAGTCTAATTTTTAGCCTCTAAACTTTGAAGACTTTCTTATTGAACTTTCCAAACTTGGAAAGCCAATTTCTAGGCTATTTCATGATCAGGGTAGTCCTAGTACTTCCGAGGTGTGTTTTGTAATTTTTTGAGAAGGATTAGGCATGTTTGGCTAGCCAAAATAGAACGTCAATATGATATTGCCGCTTCGTGTCAGTGACCCATAGAGTAGTTAATGCAATGCATCGCTAACTGCATTGCAGTGAGTGATGCAATACGTCATTGATCACATCGGTGCCTAGTTTTATGTTTTTAAATGGCGGGTTTATGGGGGTATTTGAGTTATTTACCCTCACCCAAATCCACCCAAAACACATAATTTTAGCCCAAAATAGAATAGATGATTCATTATTCATCTTTTTCCTCCCCAAAAACAAAACCCTAGCTCCAATAATCAAGAACAATTCCATAACTCCTACTCCAAGAAATCTTATAATCCAAAGTTTAGGGTACAAGAACTTCAAGAAGTAGCTTCAAGAATGTTGTAATAGATTAAAAAGTTCAAGATTTTACATTCAATTCATCAAAAAAGGTAGTGAGGTTATTAACAAGGATCCTCTTTCATCCCTATGCCAAAACTAGTTTTTCAAAGTTGAATATACATGAATTTATATGATTTATAGTTTAGGGTTCATACCAATTTTTCATTATTTGATGATATTGATATTTCAAGTGATTAAATGTTGAATCGCCTCTCTACTTTTACATGTGTATGTGTGTGAAGTGATTTTATATACATTGAGAATTGAATTTCACTATCATTACTAGAATCATACAAGAATTTCAGGATTTTCATTATTGAGCATGACTTTATTATAGTTTGACATGAGTTTAAAATATTTGTTTTAAGCCCTAATATAAGTATGGATATTTAAAGAAGATGATACTTTTAAGCATCCCATGACTAGCTTATATTTAGATTTTTCAAAAAAGATTTGATCTTTTGATCTCCAACTAAGATTTAGATTCAACTTCATAGTTTTGATTTTAGTTAAAGTAAATAGATGCATAACTAGTTTTCATTGTAAACCCTTATGCTAGTTTTAAAAATGGATTTCCAACAGAATGAGCATATAGATTAAAGAGAGTAGTCTTTAGAACCTAGCGAGAAGTATAGGTTTAAAGCATCCTACTTCCCCAAAACTATAAGCCAGCGTAGGTTCAGATTATTAGATTATTCCTATTTCTATTTGGATGACAGATACAAATTATGAACACTTAGATTAGGTTATACTCCTTGGCAAGAGTATGACACCTCTCCCCAACATAAGATTTTACCCTATGGGAACTGGACGTTAGATAATATGGTAGCTCACATAGTGTATATTTGTTAGTAGAACCTCTCTTGCAAAATAGTTTTTTTTAAAATTTCCCTACAACCTATAGAACAAAGTAATCCTAATAGAAGTGAATAACAGAAGAGCTTTTAGTAACTAATTGGAAAGGCTCACGATTTTATATAGATATTATTTTACACAAGTCATTCGTTATGAGATTTTATCTTTAATTTACAAATGATAAAGGTGAGTCCTTTTACACTTAGCCTGCATGATTTTAAAATAAACTTCACTTCCGCCCTACTTATTCTACAAGAAGAAATAGTAAAATTACAGCTTTTAGAACAAAGTGTTATGGCTCGCAACATTTATATAGTATGTTAAGTTAAAGATGATTTTTTATTTTCAGCTTTCAGTTATTCAATCTAATGTAAGCCATTTATATTTAGTATGTATTCTTTTATTAGTTTATATGAATGTGGAGATATTGTTTTACTTATGCATTCACCCCCACATGATCAGTACATTCCAAAAGTACTGATCCACATATACGTCTATGTACGACATTATCTTATAATGCAGGTTAAGGTGCTTAGTTCTAGTAGCGTGATTGACTGTGAGCATCTCTATCTACATTTCGACATTTGGTGAGTCCTCATAGTTTAGGGACCTATTTATTAAGATTTCCAACTTTCCATATTAGTTTATTCAGTTATGTCAGACAATTTGAATCAACTGGGGGTCTGTCCCAGTGACTCTCTAGTAGTAGCATTAGAGGTTTCTCCGAATAATAGATACATTTTAGTTTTTCAGTGTTGCTGCATCAAATTTTCTTAGCTGAGTAATTTCAGACATTATATGTAGTTAAACTCAGTTTAGTTCAGATGGTGTTACTGTATTTTAGTTTACCATATGCTAATATTATCTTTACTGTAGTGTCCGTATGCTAGGCAGGGAAACAAGGATGCTCTTCCTTAGACTCAGGCTACTAGTGCACCAGCTTCTATAGGTTTCCAGTCCCTGTTAAGGGTGCATCATCTAATACTAGTGGTTGTCAGCTGATGTATGACCCCATTCTTACACATTTACAATTTTAACTTCAAATAATTGCAAAGTCTTGAGAAAATTTAGTCATTTTTGATTTGTTTACTTTGATTTTGTATTATAAGTAGAGAAGAGGGGGAACCACAAATAAAGAAAGAAAAAATCATGAAATCGGAAGCAAATAAAGAACAAAGTGTGGATGACGACATCCATGACACGTTGGTATCCTGGTGATAGGCTGTCAAGGATGCCATCAACCTTAAACAAAAGATGGAAGTTGCAGGACATTTTTTGATGACATTATTGACACACTTTCAAGATGATGTTAAGGAGTCACCATCATCGTCAACCTTAGGCAGTAGAAGCTAAACTTGTAGAGAAGCGATGGCATCCATTATAGGCTGTCAAATTCCTGATAGGCCATCACGAGCGCTGTCAGCTATTCCGAAGAAAATCTGAACTTTAATTTTATTTCCTTATTTAGGGTTAACTATTTAAAGCCTTGTTTTATGTTTTTATTATTCATTCGATCATTAAGGATTGGCATAGCCCACAAGATAGAAGATACAATTTTTCTTTCTTTCTCTCTCTCAGACCAATATTTTATAGCCTTGCCCTGTGATTTAATTCAAAGTATATTTTTGATTTTCTTTATCATTATATGTTAATCATTTTAGTTATGAATTCAATTTACTTGTTTCTTGCATCATGAGTGGCTAAAAACTTGTAACCTTGATCGTGGGATCTAGGATTAGGTTATGATAAGGTGTTAAATACTAAAGATTTAATAGGTTTTAGGATTTCATGATAATTCTGAGATTATAATTTATGTTTATTGGTTGCAAGCAGTAGGCGTACCCACTTTAGTTTGCTTGAGAAAGAAACGATAAACAGTCGGAAGTGAATTATCAACAGGGACTCGGAAAGGCTTCGTTTAATAATTAGCTCTGTAACAACAATGATTAAACTGAGGTAAAATCTGGATAGTGCCTAGCCATTCCTTAAGTCCGAGAGGATTAGGCTATTAGACGCTTCAATAGGTCGACTGAAATTTGAGCATATCATTGATAAAAATAGCTTATGATCCTAACTATCGTGAGAGTTTTGAGTAAATTTTAGCATCTGTCATGTACTGTAAGCCCTAGTGAGCATAATCCTGGTTATTTCATAAACTCTTGATTGACAAATATTGAAATTAAAGTGACCAAAAATTATTTGCTAATCTCCAAAACCCCCATTTTATCTTTTTTATATCCTTTGTTTAAATTTATCTTGTATCTTTAGTTTCAAACTAGTTTAATCGCCACTCACATTGTTCCCTATGGGATTCGACGGCAACCTAGTTGGATTTTATATTGACAATGATTTCTTACACACATTGAAGATTGTAATTTGAGCGTTATTAAAAATGGCGCCGTTGTCGGGTATCAATTTGGCATATTGAGTTGGTTTGGAATTTTAGCTAACTAGATTGAATTCAAAGTTGTAACTATTTGTTTTAAGTTTTCTTTTATTTCTTGTGTTAGGTAGATTTTAATTTTAGTTTACTTATTACTATGGCATCCTAGAATGAACATGAGCTTGGTGGTTGGAAATCTTCTCTTGATGATTGTAATGCCCCGGAAAATGGGTTCCAGCGCATCACACAGTGCTTGAGGCTACGAGTATCCCCAAGATAAAACTTTGAGCCATTTTCATTTAGTTCAACACAAATCAATGGGGTTTTGATAAATAACCCTCAAATATGAACAGAGTAATGATCATCCAAGAATAAAAGAATTTCAAAAAGATAACAAAATACGACTTATTAGTCAACTCCCAACACCAATACTAGTCTAACAAGCCTCTAAGAAAATCAATAAAACTAGTGATCCATTGAGACATGCCCCTACTGACTCATACTCAATTATCAAATGTAAACAATTCTGTGAAACCAACATCAGACATCACGTCCTCGGAACATGAGGACTCACCAAAATAGAGGATATAGAACAGCTTGCTCAAAGAATCATTGTTGAACCTCGAACTAAGCACCTGAACCTACATTTCGAGAAAATGGAGCCCACATCCAAAGATGTGAGTCAGTACTATGGAAAGGAATCGAGTATATGGGGGTGTATGCAGTTGTATAAACATCATCATCATAAATATTTATAAGAAATATGCAGGAAGTTTGAAAGACTCACATAGCCCAAAGAAAATCATCATAATCATAAGAGGATTAAATAAGTACAATAACACATGTGAGTCATCATATAATTTTTCAATCGCTTTCAGTTCATCACGAATAACAACTCTCAAAATGTAAATATCATTTAAATCTTTCGAAAGAATAACTTTCACTATTCCACTTTCAAAACACTTCACCATTCACCATAGACACAAGGAAACACACATACGCTGGGAGATCCTATAACCGACATAAACCATGTGAGCTACATGGAGTCCAACGTACAACCCACATTGGGGAGAGCTGTCCTATCCTTGCCATTGGAGTAGGACTATCGATATAAAATCCACACAAACTAGTGATCACTATATAAATCAGCCTCAGGCTCACTCCTACGGGGGCACGTAGTTCTAGGGAAGTAAGATCTCTTTATACCTCCCACTCAGTGCTAAAGATTTCTCCCGGACTTATCTCAGATCATTTCAAAGACAATTCCCAATAAAACAATTTCAGTAATATATAAATATACATCGGGAGTCATCATACTTCCCATCTATCAAAATCAATCACGTTGTGGATTTATTTCACACTCGAGTTCAAAACAACCCCATTAAGACCTAAAGGTCAAATCATTCAAAATAAGTCAAATATTCAACATCAACGTGCTTATAACACACACTTTCTCAAAAAAAACAAAATTTTCAATGGAGATTCACGACCCAAATATCAAAATCATGATAAATATCGTTCAAGATTTATGTTTTATATTTCCACACATGTAAATTCATCTTTCAAAATCATAAACATCAATATTTCATAATAATCATCATAAGATATGGGTTCATGCTTCAAATTCATAAAAATCCAATACAAAGCATGCCTTTGTAAAGAAAATTACTTTTGGGCACAAGAACGAAACAGAGTTCTTGATGAAAAACCCCACATACCTTGAATGATGAACTTCAGATAAATACTCATTTTTGAGATGTTAATCGTGCCTTTGAATGATGGTTCTTGAACTAGGAACTTGGAATCTTGAATAAATTTACAGAATTAATGGTGAACTTTGGAGGTTAGGATTTTCTTTTTAAGGGAATTTCATGAAATATAACATATAATGCTTCCAATAGGCTTTAATATAGGGTTGGGACGGATTGTGGGTGAGGGAGAATGACCAAAACGCCAATAAAAGTCAAATAATTCTCAAATCTGTCCTTTGATGGACTGTTTTCATAGTCTGAAGTAGATCAACCAAAACGTTTTACTCCAATATCCAAATTGGATGAAACTAATTTCATTAGAAAGAGGACTATTATATATTTTCGTTGATATATAGTATCTCACCCAGATCATTGTGTACGAGGAGTAATGATCGTTTGAAGGTGGCCCAAAAATTTGGTTTTGATAGGCTGAAGTAGATCGACCATAACTTTTTGCTCCGATTGACAAATTTGATGAAACCAATTTCAATGGAAAGAGGACTCGCAAAGATTTCCATTTATATATATTATATCAGCTAGATCATTATATACAATGAGTTATGATCGTTTAAAGTTGGAGCAAAAATACACCAGGCCTCAGTAATTTTTCCTGCACGTTTTACTGTTCACTACTATTCACATTTCGATCGGAATGTTCATAACTCATCGCTCTAGTGTCCGTTTTGGATGATTCCCTTATCGTTGGAAACCTTATTCGATACTCTACGGAATGTGGGGCCATAATCTAGTATATTCCGCACGAAAAATATATAATTCATTTTAGAAGATAGAAACCAACACGTCTACGTATAAAATTTCAACAAAAAATTTCTGGGGTATTACATCATCCCTAGTTGGAAACATTCGTCCTCGAATGACGCTAGACATGCTAAGATTAGATAGGGAATAGATAATACAGCTGAAACCATTCGTTAGACTCATCACCATATTTTTTCTCATTCCAAATGTAACATAGAATCATAAATTAAAGAAACTACAGTTGAACACATAATATATGACAGCTGAACTGCTGCAACTTTTATTAAAAGTGGATGATTTAGGAAAGAACCATACCTTCGGCTAGATTGGAGTTCACAAAAAATATGTGCGGGTAATTGGATCGTATACCCGCCTCAGCTTCCCAAGTTGCACCCTCAACAGATTGGTTTCGCCACAACACCTTGACCAAAGGGAACTTCATTGTTCCTTAGTCTTCGGACACTGAAATCAAGAATCTCAACAGGAATCTCATCAAAAGAAAGATTTTCTTGATTGTCAGTACTCACAGAGGAATCCACTACCACAGCATTGCTAATATTCTTTCTAAGGATAGAGGACAACTCGGAAGCAACTAGACCTTATAAGATACCTAACCAACACTGCTAAGAATTTTGTAAGGACCAACATAACGAGGACTAAGCTTCCCCTTCTTTTCGAATATCTTCACTCCTCTCATGTGTGAAATTTTCAGATACACTAGGTCACCAACTTCAAACTCAAGGTCTCTCCTTCTAACATCCGCATATGACTTCTGATGAGTCTGCGCAGTTTTCAACCTTTCCCTAATCAACTTAACTTTTTCCATAGCCTTAAATACCGAATTAGGACCACTCACAGCCAGTAGAGTTCCTGCAAGTCTCTGTATATCTTAGTGGCACCAGGATGAATAGAATATCACACTCCGTGTGCTTCATCCATAATCCTCTGTCTTGGATCATCAACATTCGGGACACATAATCTACCCTATAATCTCAACACACCATCTCCCCCTTGGGAGAAAACCTCTACTTTTTGGTCCTTGACTGACTCCTTCAGTCTGACCAAACTAGCACCTAAGTATTGCTTTTCCTTCACATCCGAAACCAAGGAGGATTCAGAACTACACTTGACCCCTATACTACCTTCAGTAGAGTTAAACAACCTAACCCCCCCAATCTAGCCAAATTATATACATCACGAGCCAACTCTTTCTTATCTTCTACCACATGCGAAACACTACCCATGGACACTCTACTTAGGGCATCTGCCACAACATTGGCCTTGCCCAGATGGTACAACACACTCTTATCATAGTTTTTTAACAATTCTAACCATCGTCTCTGCCTAAGATTTCATTCTCTCTAGCTAATGACATACTGCAGACTCTTATGATTAGTGAAAACATCAACATGGACACCATACAAATAGTTTCTCAAAATTTTCAAATCAAACACAACAGCAGCCAACTCAAGGTCATGGTTAGGGTAATTTTTATCATGGGGTTTCAACTGTCTAGAAGCAAAAGTTGTCACCTTACCCTTCTACATCAATACGCAGCCCAACCCAACTCTTGAAGCATCACAGTACACCACAAATACATTAACACCATCAGGAAAAGTCAAAACAGGGGCTGAAGTGAGTCAAGTCTTCAACTCCTGAAAACTCTTCTCACAAGATTCAGACCACAAGAACTTCACTTTCTTTTGGGTCAACTGAGTCATAGGAGATGCTATAGATGATAAAACCTCAACAAAATAGCAGTTATAGCCATCTAAACCCAAGAAACTTCGGATATAAGTCAGAGAAATAGGTCTAAGCTAATTTTTAACAGCTTTGGTCTTTTGGAGATCAACTCTAATACCCTTGGAAGAAATTATATGACCCAAAAAAGCAACTGACCTTAGCAAAAACTTACACTTAATGAACTTGGCAAACAACTTTTGATCTCTAAGGGTTTGCAAGAAAGTTCAGAGATGATTAGAATGTTCATCCTCACTGCAAGAGTACACCAGTATATGATCGATGAACACTATGACAAACATATCTAGATATGGTCTGAACACTGGATTCATGAGGTCCATCAAAGATGCTAGGGCATTAGTTAACCTAAAAGACATAAAAAGAAACTTAAAATGTCCATAACGAGTTCGAAAAATGGTTTTTGGGATGTCACACTCCCTAAATTTGATTTGATGATAGCCGGAACGAAGGTCTATCTTTGAGAAATTACTTACGCCTTGCAATTGGTCAAACAAATCATCTATTCTTGGAAGAGGGTACTTATTTTTTATAGTGACTTTATTCAATTGGTAGTAATCAATGCACATATGCAAAGAGCCATCTTTCTTTCTCACAAACAACACAAGAGCACCCCAAGGAGAAACACTGGGCCTTATGAAACCCTTATCTAGTAGATCTTTGAGTTGCTCTTTCAACTCCTTAAGTTCTGTAGGGGCCATATGGTAAGGAGGAATAGAAATGGGCTGAGTATTGGAAAGAAGGTCAAGCCCAAAATCTATCTCTCTATCAGGAGGTATTCCTGGGAGATCATCCGAAAAGACATCAAAAAACTCATTGACGACTTTAACAGATTGGAGAGTTGGAGTGTCAGACTTAGTCTCTTTTACTCTAACAAAATGGTAAATACACCTATTGGAAATAAGCTTTCTAGCTTTGAGGTAAGAGATAACATGACTCTTGGGTGACACAGAATTCCCAGACCACTCAAACACGGATGCACCCAAAAACTGAAACTTGACCACTCGAGTCCAACAATCAATAGAGGCATAAGAATAATACAACTAGTCCATACCTAGAATCACATCAAAATCTACTATGTCTAACTCAATCAGATCAGCCAATAAAACTCTATGAAGAACGATAACAGGACACTTTTTACACACTTTCTGGGCAACAATTGAATCACCCACTGGGGTAGAAACTAGGATAAGCTCAGGAATAATCTCAAGACTCATTTCAAAATTCATAGCAATCAAAGGTGCAACATATAAGAAACTGGATCCAAGATCAAACAAAGTATACATATCAAACTAAAATATACGAAGCATACCAGTAACAATATCAAGAGATTCCTCCTAGTCCTTGCAAGATGGTAAAGTATAGAATCTATTCTGGCGTTGCCCACCAGCATTTCTAGAAGAGACACCCTGAGCTGGGGCTGGGCGAGTCGTTGGAATTGGAGCACTAACAGTCTTAGTCTGGGTCTGAGAGCGATAGTCACAATGCCTTTGTCCATCCTGTGGACAATCTCTAACTCTGTGACCCATGTCACCACGTCGGAAACAACCTCTCTTCTCACCCCAATACTAACCTAAATGAGCCCTACCACACCTAGGGCACAGGGGATAATTTGGCTTACTGTCAGCAATGTACTGGGACTTGGATGCATATGACTTGCTACCTTTCTCCTTCCTATCTCTAGGCACGGGAGCACAGCAGATGATGGTGCTAGCATAGATGAATGATCTTGATATTGAGGGAGACTCACTCCCTGTGATCTAGTCTGACATTGTCTGTGCTGCTCAAACCTAGATCTCTTATTCCCTCTCATTCTATTTATCTTCTTAATCTTGTCTTCCTAAATACGTTGGGCATGACTCATCAGTCTAGAAAGATTCATCTCACTATTCAGCATAGCAGACCTACAATCCTTAACCACATAACTAGACACTCCAGTCATAAACTTACTCATATTAGCCCGATTATCAGCTACTATGTTAGGAGCATACTTGGCCAACTGATTGAACTTTAGACAGTACTCCCTAACAATTATAGAGCCTTGTCACAGGTTGATAAACTCTTCGACCTTCGCCTCCCTCATTTGCAAAGGGAAAAATTTATCTAGGAATGCATCCTAGAACTCTTGCCAAGTTGTAGAGACAGCTCCCTCACCTCTACCTTTCCTCCAAACAACAACCCAGTCATAAGAAAGGTCTTTCAACCTATACACAACCAACTCCATACTATGTTCCTCAGATACATGTATCACCTGAGTAATCTTCTGTACCTTCTCTAAAAATATCTGTGGATTTTTATCAGACTTGGACCCATAGAATTCACATGCATTTATTCGTATGAAGTCACAGATCCTGGCAGCTGAAGTCACAGAGCTGGGGCCGGGTTGGCCTAAACAATTGTAGTAACAGCTTGGGCCAGCGCTTGAAAGGCTGCCAAAAATTCAGCATGAGGCACATTTTCATTCAATGGATCACCGGGTTGAGGTTGCTGACCATCATTATTTCTTCTCACTCTATGTGGAGGAATATTTTTAAAAGAGGAGAGAACGAATCAATAGCAGGGTGATACACTTTAAGTATGATAGACTTTTGAAAGAAAGAATCACACTTTTTTCGAAAACATCTTGTAGCCTCTTGCTCATAGATATGGCATGCTACACACCGATGATCAAGACTCTACTTAACGCGACTTGTCAGACTCCCTAGGACACCTTAAAACCTTAGGCTCTGAAAAATGGGTCCCGGAGCATCACACGGTGCTTGAGGCTACGAGAAACCCCAAGCTAACCCTTTGACCCATTTTCATTCAATTCAACACAAATCAACGGGGTTTTCATAAATAACCCTCAAATATCAATAGAGTAACCATCATCCAATAATAAAATAATTTTAGAAAGATAATAAAATATAGATTATTAGTCAACTCCCAACATTTATACTAGTCTGACAAGCCTCTAAAAAAATTAATAAAATCAGTGAGCCATTGATACATGCCCCAACTGACTCATACTCAGTTATTAAATGTAAAAAATTCCATTAAACCAACATCAGACATCATATCCTCGGAACATGAGGACTCACCACAATAGAGGATGTAGAACAGCGTGCCCAAGGAATCATTGTTGAACCTAGAACTGAGCACCTAAACCTATATTCAGAGAAAATGCAGCCCACATCCGAAGATATGGGTCTGTACCATTGAAAGGAACCAAGTATATGGGGGTGTATGTAGTTGTATAAACATCATCATCATAAATATTTATAAAAATATGCAAGATGTATGACAGACCCACATAGCCCGAAGAAAATCATCATAATCATGAGACAATGAAATAAGTACAATAACATATGTGAGTCATCATATAATTTGTCAATCACTTTTAGTTCATCAAGAATATCAATTCTCATAATGTAAATATCATTTAAATCTTTCAAAAGAATAACTTTCACAATTCCACTTTCAAATCACTTCACCATTCACCATAGACACAATAAAAGTTTTCTATGGTAAAGATTTATAATATAAGGTCGCTTTATTCCTCCCACTTGGTGCTAAATATTTCTCCCTAAATTAGATCAGATCATTTCAAAGACAATCCACAATAAAAGAATTTAAGTAATATATAAATAGACATTGCGAGCCATTATGTTTCCCATCTATCAAAATCAACCACGTTATGGATTTCTTTCACACTCGAGTTCAAACCAACTCCATTAAGACCAAAAGGTCAAATCATTAAAAATATCTCAAATATTCAACATCAACGTGCTTATACACACACTTTATAAAAAACAAAAATTTCCAATGGGGATTCACGACCAAAATATCAAAATCATGATAAATATCATTCCAGATTCATGCTTTACATCTCCACACATGTAAATTCATCTTTTAAAATCATAAATATCAAGATTTCATAATAATTATCATAAGATATGGATTCACCCTTCGAATTCGTAAAAAGCAAATAAAAATCATGCCTTTGTAAACAAAATTACTTTTGGGCACAAGAACAAAAGAGAGTTCTTGTTGAAAAAACCCACATACCTTGAATGATGAACTTTAGATCGATACTCATTTTTGAGATGTTAATCGTGCCTTTGAATGATGGTTCTTGGAGTTCTTGAACTAGGAACTTGGAATCTTGAATAAATTTGTAGAATTAACGATGAACTTTGGAGGTTCTTGAAGTTGGATGTAGGAGCTTAGGGTTTTCTTTTTGAGAGAATTTGATGAAATATAGCATATAATACTTCTAATAGGCTATAATATAGGGTTTGGACGGACTTTAGGTAAGGGATAATGACCAAAACGCCCCTAAAAATCAAATAATTCTCAAACCTATCCTTTTCTAGACTGTTTGGATAGTTTGAAGTAGATCAACCATAATGTTTTACTCCAATTTCCAAATTGGATGAAACCACTTTCATTAGAAATAGGACTCTCATATATTTCCGTTGATATATAGTATGTCACCCAGATTATTGTGTATAAGGAGTCATGATCATTTGAAGTTGACCCCAAAATTTTCTTTTCATAGGCTCAAGTATTTTGAAGAAGCATATTGAGCATGATGATTTGATACGAATTTACATGTGTTTAAAGAATGGGTTTTAATCCCTAAGATTTAGTATTGATATTTTAAGAAGATTATGATTTTAAGCCTCTTTGATGATCGTTTACAAAGATTCAAGAAAAAAATTGATCTTTTGATCCTAAGATAAGATAAGGAATCCATATTGTTCATATAGTTTGAGATTTAATTAAAATGAAGCTTAATTGGTTTTCATTAAAAACCCTTGTGCTATTTTAAGGTATATTTCCTAATGTTTTGAGTGATATGTATGGAAGTAATGTTTAGCACCGAGTTGGGTATGATTCCAAGGTCTCATACCCCAGAACTATGAGCCACCGTAGGTTTCAAGCTTCCATAATGGCCTAAGTTAAGGTTCTATTCCAAGGATAGAAAAGCTCCCCCCAATGTGGGTATCACATTGAACTCCATGATAGCTCACGCAGTTTATGTCAGTTAAGAGAACCTCCCTGCTAGTTTAAATAAAAGATTTACAGAAAAGCTTTTGGAAAAACTAAGTGAAAAGCCTTACAACTTTATTCAGATTATGATTTATAGAAAGATATCAAGAACAGATTTTAGCTTCCAGTTTATAAATTTAAGAGTAACTCCTTTCTTTACTTAGAAAGTATTATTGGAAGAAAGAATACAAGTATAACTTTAAAAATTAAATGTTATGACTCACAAGATTTATAAAGTTCGATTTTCTAGTCATGATTTTATATTTTAGTATTTTAGATATTCTAGATTATGTGAGTCATTTACATTTAGCATTCTTTGTATTATAAATTTTGATAATGAGATGATGTCTTACTAATGCATTTCACCCCTACATACTCAGTACATCCCCAAAGTACTGATCCACATATATTTCTATGAGCTATATTATTGTATAATGTAGGTTTATGTGCTCAGTATCAACATCGTGATTAGTGATGATAGGCGAAATTACGCGCCTATATCAATATATTTTGCCCATATTTTAGCCTAGTTTCGAGAACTAATTATCTATTTCGTACACTTTTAGTCCTTTTTCCTGTAAATGAGCTAACAAATGTGATTAGGAAAGTTTCAGGTATAAATGATGCAAAATACAGCAATTTATGGCTTACTTGACGCAAAAGAAAGCTCACAAACGAGATGGAAAGGAGCTGGACGCATAAAGGACTAAATCTGCTGCATGGAAAATCTGTCCCGGGCTAAAACAGCATTTCTGAAGACTTTGGGACTTACAGACACAAAGCTGGATTTTTGCCATAATACATTAACCTAGTGCAATTAGGTTATGTGTTTCATCATTCTATTTGGATTATAATTTTGTAACCTTACCCTAGTACAATTGGGTCAAGGATTTCATTAGTATATTAGGATTTGGTTATTTATTTTATTAGTTTAGTAGGAGTAGGATAGGAGTATTATAAATACCCTATCATGTTAGAGATTTTAGAGGGAGGGAGACATTCTGACAATTCATTCATCTCCTTACAATTAAGACATCTTCCTACAACCCATTCTCAATTCTTCATTCTTCTACTCTTAAATTCCACAACAAGAGAATCGTTACTTGCTACGGAATCACTAAAACCACACGCCAAACACCTACTATTCACGCCATCCACCATGCAAAACGTGATATCCTTCGCATTCATGGGTAACTAAATCTCTTAGTTGGGGTTATGGAAGCCGAATGAGTTACTATCTATAGCTATGAGTTTGTGAGTTCAAGACAAGTATATTGCTTATATCATTATTCTCTTCATCTTAAATCTACATTCTTTGCGGTTCAAACACAAGAACACGCCATTCTAACATCTAACCTGTTCGAGAGAAAGGTTATTTGTCTAGAAAAGAAGACGCATAGACCAACGCCAGTCTAACATCTGACTTGTTCGAGAGAAAAGTTATTTGTCTGGAAAAGAGATAATGTCAAGGTAGTAGGACACCCTTTCCTATTAAAAAGCTAGTGCCGTACCTGGACTAACTTCTTGGAGAATTCGTACCGTTAGTCACGCTTTAAGCTCGAGAGAGTTAAAGTGAAATAGTCCTTGTTTAGGTCGAGAGACGCTTGGATTTACCATCGACTACAATTCTCTATAAGCAATTACATGTCAAGACTCTACACACTCATAGCCAATAGAGACGTATACCTCAGAAGGTGGACATAACCCCAACGCCTCAATTCTCATTGTTTACAACACACGTGACAATCTCTCTTTATTTTGCTATTTTCAGTTCTTACATTCTTGTTTTGGTTACATACTACAATCCCCCCTTTCCTACGAGACTTGCACTAAAAGTCTAGTAATTTCTCTTGCTTGTTGGCCAAGCTATTCTCTGTGGGATCGATACCCAACCCAGGTTGGGTTCTATATTTGCTAACGACCGCTTTACACTCCCACGAGAGCTGTAGATTGAGCGTTATCAATTAGTTCGAGCATCTCCATCTATATCCTACAATTGGTGAATCCTCATAGTTTGAGGACTTGTCCATTAAGATTTTCTAGCATATTATTTTTACATGATTTTTTATTTCTCTTCAGATAGTTCGAGTTAGATGGGGGTTTGTCCTAGTGACTCTATAGTTATTAGAAGTAGAGGCTTGTCAGACTATTATATATTATTAAGACTTAGTGTATTGATTTTTAGAAATTACGTCAGATTCACTCTCAGTTATTATAGATAGTTTTCTGCATATAGTATGGCTCTTATGTCTATATTTCCTTTATTATGAGATTCAAATTTAGTAATAGGTAGACAGGTTTAGCATAAGGCTACTCGTAGTCTTGGCCACTGTGTGACATCTCGGGACCAAATTTTGTGGCATTACCAACTTGGTATCAAGGCCTAAGGTTTTTACGATTCCCAGGGAGTTAGATAAGCCGCGTTACATATAGTCTTGATCAGGGGTGTGAGGCGCACCACATTTATGAGCAAGAGGATATGGGACATTCTTGGGAAATCATCACTTTCATTCATAATTTATCATGCTTACAGTATCTCTATCAGCTTTTAACTCATGCTCATACGTGACAGTTGAATATACCTCCACGTTGAGGTAATGCCTATAGAAATAGTAACCAGCTGCCCCAGCCCATATATCCTCTGAATAGGAATGTTTCCCATGCTGAGTTTAGGGATTTCCTTCAGGTGTTAGCCCAAGAAGTGACTTCTAATTTTCAAGGCAACCATCAGAATCAGGCTGTAGTCCCTCGTTAGTTGAATGGTGATATAGTAGCAGCTAGAATCAAAGAGTTTATGAGAACAAACCAGCCAGTGTTCTTTAAGTCAAAAGCAGGTGAGGACCTACAAGTTTATTTCGATGGGGTGAAGAAGATCACCAAGATTATTCATGTTTCAAAAGAGGAGAATAAAGATTTAGTGTCCTATAGATTGAACGATCTAGCGTTTGATTGGGTAGTTATGTAAAAGAATGGTAGAGGTGAGAAGGAAGCTCCTATGAGCTGGTAGGTGTTTTAGGATACATCCCATATAAGATGAGGGAAGCTAGGATAAAGGAGTTTGTGAATTTGAGAAAAGGTTCGAGGACAGTGAAAAAGTACTGACTTAAGTTCAATCAATTGTCTAAGTATGCCTATGATATGATTGCTGGTCCTAGAAGAAGTTTGAATAAGTTTGTTACTGGAGTTTATAGCTTGGTAGTCAAGGTGTTTAGAACTACCATGCATTTTTGAGACATGGATCCTGCTAGATTTATTAATCATGCCCAATAGATTGAAGCAATGAAGTTAAAGGGAAGAGAAAGGGAAAGTGAGAAAGCTAAAATAGGATAGTTTGAGTTTACCCAGGCGAAGTCTCTAGTAGGAAATCATTGTCATTTTTAGAATCCTTTATCTATGCAAGAAAAATCTTAATCTAACATCCCGCTCCCAGAGATAGACATGAGAAGTAAGGTAAGTCTTCTATGTCCAGATCCCAAAATAGTATAGCGGTAGGCCCAGTTATCCTCCATGTGTTAAGTGTGGTAAGACTCATCCTGGTAAGTGCTTGACTGGGCAAAAAGATTATTTTAGTTTTGGTAAGTTAGGTCATAGTATTAGAGATTGTCCATATGCTAAGCAGGGAAAAAGAGATGTACGTCCCTAGACATAAGCCACTATTGCACCAGCTCCTTTAGGTAGCCTAGTTCCTCCACAGGGCATGTCATCCAGTACCGGTGGCGGTCAGTGCCAAAATCAGTTTTATTCTTTAACATCCTATGTAGAACAGAAGTATTCACTAAATGTTATCACTAATATGCTTCATGTCTTTCGTGTTGATGTTTATGGTTTTTTTAGACAATAGGCAGAGTTTCTCTTATGTGACCCCATTAGTTGCAGTAAATTTTGAGATAAGTTTTGAAAAGATCCCTGAGCTTTTCTTGGTTTCTACCCTATTGGGTGAGTCAATTATTGCTAAAAAGATATATAGAAAGTGTCCTATCATTGTCCTTCGTAAAATAATGTTAGCTGACTTAATAGAGTTAGATATGGTTGACATTGACATTATTCTTTGTAAGGATTGACTCCATTCCTATTATGCATCTATAGATGATCGCACTCGAGTGGTGAAGATTATGTTTAAAGATGAGCCAGTCCTTGAGTGGAAAGGTTGTCAGTGTCTCCTAAAGCCATTTCATATCTTATCTTAAAGACAAAAAGTTTATTTAAAAAGGGCGTATCTATTATCTAGTCCGAGTCAGGGACACTATGTCAGAAACTCCAACAATTCAGTCAGTCAGTGTAGTCAATGAGTTTCCTAATATTTTTTCTTGTAAATTTTCCAAGGGTACTTCCTGATAGGGAAATAGAATTCGGTATTGACCTTCTTCCAAATACTCAGCCTATTTCTATACCTCCATATCGTATGGCTCTTTCCAAGCTTAAGGAGTTGAAGGAGCAACTTAAAGATATTCTAGATAAAGGTTTCATAAGGCCTTGTGTTTCCCCATGGAGCGTTCCCATCCTATTCGTGCAAAAGAAAGATGGTTCCTTACGTATATTGATTGACTATAGTCAGTTGAAAAAAGTTAAAGTAAAAAATTAAATATCTCTTTCTAGGATTGATGAACTATTTGATCTACTCAAAGAAGAAAGTTATTTCTCCAAGATATACCTTAGATCTGGCTATAATCAGCTTAAAATAAAGGAATGTCATATTCCAAAGACAAACTTCAAAATTTGTTATGGTCATTTTGAGTTTCTAGTTTGTAACGGCCTAACCCATGTTAGGTACATGCAACAATAACTGAATAATAATACTATAATTATGTGGAAATTAAGAAGAAATTTTCCATAAGGTTCAAAACTGTAAATAAATACTGAGTACGATACATCAATACAAAACTGAACATCTGTCTATAAATACTCTTGTCTAAAAAGCCTCTATTGTCTAAACAAGGAGTTGATGGGATGATTCCCCAACTAACTTCAACTACTGAAATAAACTGGGTACTGAAATACTGGAATATTAAATCTATACTCAAAATACAAGGACTCACCACTAAGTCTATTGCTGATGGTTTGGGCTACTATGTACGATCAGGAGCCCATTTGTCTGAACCTATGATATAAGATATCATATCATAAAAGAAAGGTATGCATCAATACTTTGAATATACTGGTATACTAACTGAGGTAGTTTGAGATTCATGTGTTCATATGCATGAACAATACTGACTGAATAACATGAGTATAATTGAATTAGAGTACATACATAAATACGTAAGCTGTAACTGAGGTCATGATAACACTGGATACTGAGTTCTAAATTACTGATTTAGTTATATCTGATTCTATTGATACTTTAAAACTGATATCTAAATGATTGTATCTTACAGTCCTGATTCTATGAAACTGTACTGAGTTGTATACTAAATTAAGTGATTGTATTTGATAGTGATGATTTCAGTAGAACTAAACTGAGTTCTATTATGAAGACTAAAACTGAGACTGTGGGAGGTAATCATCTATCCGACATGTCCCTTTCTGAATAGATAAGGATCTGAACTATAACCCCAGTTTGAAGGGTATCAATACCATGCCACAGTTAAAGACAACTACAACTCAACCCTCTCTAATAAGTAGTTATTTCATTAACCCTCAGTAGCAGGAAAACTTGTATGAGATGTATCAACCCTAGAATAGAAGCAAGATATCTTAACCTACGTTGGCTATGTAGGTCTATAATGCATGGATTGCTACTAAAGGTCAAAGTCTCTGCTGGAAGAAATGTCCCCATCCATGGGTTCGCTCGGTGTTGAATCCTACTCTCAACTGAGTAGACACTGAATTGATTCCTTGTTCTTACAAGGCTTGACTGAACTGTTACTGATTATACCATTTAACAAAACAAAATTGAGTTCACTAAGTTCCGTTGACTGACTGAATACTACTGAATTCTGTTAACTGACTGAATTTACTAAGGTCTAACTTAAAAACTGAACTGGACTGGACGGATACTGAGTATACTGAATTTTTCCTGAGTTCTCAAAGTGATTAAGAGTACTACTAATCGTGACATGACTGAGATTATTCTATAACTGATACTGGCACTAGGTAAAGAGTTAAATTGTCGGGTATTAAATACCCCTAGTACTCGATAGCATGAGAAGTATAGCATCATATGACCTTGCATAGAATAGAAATGTACACTTGTTAATAATGCATCTATAGAGGCATTTTATCAAACACTTGAATGTCATGAACTAGAATACATGCATACATGATATATTCTCACTATTTAATTTACATGAACAACTCATCAAACAGTTAGAAGACATTGTATATGCACATAGTACTAATCAACTCATGAGCATCTCAATTTTAGCGCTTTAACATGAACTCACATGATACTACATTCATAATAATTGTTTGTACATAAATCTTTTTCTTAATCATGGAAAAGAAACCCAATAACCATTATAATCATGAATACACTTGAATCTAAATCATAGAAATCATGAAATTAATTTACTTAAAGTTTAAATGAGTTTCTTGGGCTCCAAGGGTGGAAGGGACCCTTGGATGAACACTTGACATACCTTAAAGCTTGAATTATGAAAGATTGATGGATTTTATTGGAACTTGGATTCTTGAATGTGATGAAATAGGATTTGTTCTTGAAAAATTCTAGGGAGAATGAGTAAATTTTTCCTTTTGGATGACTTAATTAGATGTTTTAGGGGTTGATATATGATGGAAAAGGACCCATTTACCTCTCTGGATGCGGGTTTTGCTTTTTGAAAATAGGGCTAGCGAAACGCAAACCGATGCCCCGCATTGTTTGCATCGATGCAATAGCCAATGCACCGCATCGAGTTTGCATCAGTTAATTGGAATTTGCATTGGGAGCTGGAGGATAATATTCATCGATGCGATGGGCCACGCGGTATGTCAAGATCGCATCAATCCACTAGTTTTAACTTTCAAATATGATCCAAATGAAGTCCAAAAAAACCAAAACTTGTCTGAGAACACCCACTAACGTTAATGATCATGATTCAACCTAAAAATATTTACTTTAGGGTCATGAGGGTCGTGAAATTGAGTTTCCAACCTATGATGGCTAAAATAACACTATGTCTGAATATTTAGTTAAAATTTTCTAAGTTTGGGACCCCTTAACAAGCTTTAAAGGACTGAGTTAAGCTTTGGATTTTTTACGGTCTTATAATATCTCCCTTTTGGGAACATTTATCCTCGAATGATGCTGGATAAGCTAAGAATATTGATACACTTGATTTAGATACAAGACATGTACAACTGTAACATGATTTCATGATTGACAGTACCGATATGCTGAAATTTCGTACCGAACATGCATATCTAATGCATGAGTACATAGCTGAACATAATTCATGAATGCATGACTGAAATTGCTGATAAGCTGAGTTTCCCATGCTAAACATGCATCTCTGATGCATAAAGTCAAAACTGAATATGTAATGATAACTGGTACCAAGTCTATAGGGAAAAATCTGAGCATGGAACTGAGTAAGTTAAAGGAAAAAATACTACCTTGGGCTAAGTTTGAGTTTGCTACGAAGAGATGAGGATACTACGGTCTGCATATCTGATTCAGCTTCCCAAGTAGCTCCCTCAATGGAATGATCTACCAAAAAACTTTGACTAGCCCCAGTTAGCAAATCTGATAATCAAGGATTTTGACTAGAATCTTCTCATAAGAGAGGTTCTTATGAACTTCTGTACTCCTTAGAAGGACTACAACTGTCAGGTCACCTATTTATTTATTTAGTAAGGAGACATGGAACACTGGGATGACTGAAGATAAGTATGAAGGAAGCTCAAGCTTGCAAGCTACCTTTCCATAATGGTCGAGAATTCAGTAAGGACCGATATATCAGGGACTGAGCTTCCCTTCTTGCGAAACCTCTTCACTCCTTGCATAAGAGAATTTTCAAATATGCATAATCACCAATCTTGAACTCGAGATCCTTCTTATGGATATCTATGTATGATTTCTATTGGCTCTGACATGTCTTAAGTCTTTTCCTACTCAGCTGAAACTTTTCAAAGTTATCGAATACCAAGTCAGGCCGTACTACTATGGCCTTACCTATGTCAAACCAACCTATGGGAGATCTACATCTCCTCATATAAAGTATCTCAAATGGATCCATCTGAATGCTAGAATGATAGTTGTTGTTATATGCAAACTCAACCAAAGGTAAGTGGTCATCCCAATTACCTATAAATTTTATAGCACACGCTCGCATCATATCCTTTGAAGTATGAATGGTCCTTTCTTCTTGACCATCTGTCTGAGGGTGAAAGGTTGTACTGAGGTGGACTTGGGTAAAAAGACACTTTTGGAAGGCCTTCTAGGAATGAGAGGTGAACTACGTACCTATATCTAAGATAATAGACAATGGGACTCCATGTAATCTTGCCAACTCTCTGACATAGAGATCGACATAGTCCTCGACTGAATAAGACGTATGGACTGGTAGGAAATGAGTTAATTTGGTCATCTTGTCTACAATGACCTAGACTTTATCGTTCTAAGGACGTATGTAAGGTAAACCCATCACAAAATCCATGTTCACCTTTTCCCACTTCCAAGTGGTAATACTGAACTCCTATATAGACCCACTAGGTTTCTTTTGCTCAATCTTAACCTACTGATATGTTGAGCACTTATCTATAAACTCTGCACTATATCTCTTTATACCACTCCACCAATAGATCTCCCATAAATCATGGTACATCTTAGTGGCCCCTACATAATTGAGTAACGCGCACCATGCATTTCTGCAAGTATCCGCTATCTCAGGTCATCTACAACTGGCTTACATAACCGACCCTGACAACGCAATACACTATCTTCTCCTTTGGAGAAAAACTCTATCTTTTGATCTTTGACTGATTCTTTCAACTTAACTAGGTTGGGATCCCTATCCTGCAATTCCTTTACCACAAAAACTAGAGATAATTCTGAACTACTCTGCACCCGTATAGTACCTTCTACTGAATTGACTAAGTGGACACAAGTCGATCAAGCTGATGAACTTGCTGAGCTAACTTCTTCTTACTATCCTACACATGAGCAACACTACCCAAAGACAACCTACTTAGAGCATCAGCTACTACATTGGCCTTACCTGGATAATACAAAACACTCATGTCATAATTCTTCAACAACTCCAACCACCTTCTTTAATGAAGGTTTAAGTCTTTTTGAGAGAACACATATTGTAGGATCTTTTAGTTAGTGAACACATCAACGTGCACACCATACAAGTAAAGCCTTAAAATCATTAAGGCATATACTTCTACTGCTAACTCAAGATAGTGAGTTGGAAAGTTATTTTCATAGGGCTTAATCTATCTAGAGGCATGGACTATGACCGTACCTCTTTGCATCAAAACACACCCCAAATAAACTTTGGAAGAATCAAAATACACAACAAAGCTATCTGAGTCATTTGGTAGAGTCAAAACTGGGGTTGTAGTGAGTCGAGTCTTCAACTCCAGAAAACTCTTCTAACAAGAATTTGACCACTAAAATTTGACCTTCTTTTGAGTCAATCTGGACATAGGGGATGCAATAGACAAAAAACCATCAGTAATATCCATCCAAACCTAAAAAATTTGGATATTTAATGGAGACATGGGTCAAGGAAAGTTTCTCACTACTTTGGTCTTTTGGTGATCAACTCTAATGCCATCATTGGAAATAATATGATCGAGGAAAGCTACTGACCTTAACCAATATCTACATTGACTGAATTTGGTAAATAGATGATGGTTTCTCAGAGTTTGTGATACTATTTTCAGATCGTCTGCATGATCATACTTACTGCGGGAGTAAACAAGGATATCATCTATGAAGACTATGATGAACATGTCCAAGTAATGATTGAACACACCGTTTATCAAGTCCATAAAAGCTGCTGGGGCATTGGTAAGATAAAATGAAAATACTAAGAATTCAAAGTTACTATACCGCGTTCCGAAAGCTATTTTGGGAATGTCACAATCTCTGACTTTAAGCTGATAATAGCCTGATTGAGGTATATCTTAAAGAAGTAACTAGCACCTTGTAGTTGGTAAAATAGGTTATCAATTCGAGGAAGTGGATACTTGTTCTTGACCATGCCTTTATTTAGCTAACAATAGTCTATTCACATTCTGAGAGAACCATCTTTCTTACGCACAAATAGAACTAGTGCACCCACAGGGACATATTAGGTATAATAAATCCCATATCTAGGAGATATTTAAACTGTTCTTTTAATTCTTAGATTTCTGCTGGAGCCATTCTATATGGCAGAATAGATATTGGTTGAATATTTAGAAGAAGGTACATTCAAAAGTTGATTTCCCTTTCAGGAGAAACTCTAGGAAAATCTTTGGGAAACACATATGGGAATTCACATGCTACTGATACTTACTCAAGAGTAGGGGTTTATGATCTAGAATCCTATACTAAAATAAGATGGTAGACACATACCTTTAATATAATTTTCCTTGCCCAAATGTAGGAAATAAAATGACCCCTAAGTGTTGAAGTTCTTCCTCTGTACTATTGGTTCGGCTGATTCGGGAACTGAAATTGGACAACTCTAGCAGGAATGAAGCCAATCTATGTTGAGAATGACATCAAAATCAGTCATCTTTTATTTGGCTAAGTCTACAAAATTGACTTTCTGAGATACCATAACTGGATAGTTCCTATATACTCACTCGGCTATGATAGATTTACCCACTGGGTAGAGACTAAGAAAGGATCTGCTAGAATTTTAAAACTAACTCCAAATTCAACAGCTATATAAGGAGTTATAAAAGACAAAGAAACTTCTGGATCCAGAAAAGCATAAGCATGAAAATGATAAACTTGTAATGTACCAGTGACCACATTAGGAGAACTTTCTTGATCCTGTTAGGACTGATGTGCATAGAGTCTATTTGGGAGTTTCCCACTCATGGAACTACAATCAGCACCCTGTTTATTCAGGCGACGCGATTGAGCTAAGTGATGATTATACTGACTCTGTGAACTATCCAAGACAACGGTCCGACTTTGTCGCCTGGCTTGCGCTATTGGAAAAATACATCCCTACCAGCTCTGCTGACACAGTGATAGTTTTTACCAAACTTCTGGAAGAGAGAATTTATTCAGGCGCTACTGACACTACCTTACGATTTAGGGCCTGACGCCCTATCTCTATTGCTATCTCTAAGTTTTGGCATGGGAGCACTGGCTGAGGATGGAGCTTGAACTGAAGATTTCAAGTAGAACTAAGAATGATTACCACCCTCTTACATAGGTTGGGCAAAGTTAAAGCTTCCTTTTCTAGATATCTTACCCTCCATCTCATTATTTTTATTCTTAGACTTCTCTATTTTCTAAGCATGGACTATGAGCGTAGACACCCCAGACACAAACTTACTCATCTTTGCCCTACTATCTTCTACGACATGAGTGGCATATCTGGATAACTGAGTAAACTTAATAGAATAATCTTGAACCTTCATATTGCAGTGTCTCATATTTATAAACCCCAAAACCTTCGCTTCCCTCAACTCTAGTGGGAAGAACATATCTAGAAAAGAAATAGAAAACTCTTCCCATTCTATAGGCCCTGCATCTGTGGCCCTCTCTTCTTTCCACTATTTGAACCATGAGTTAGCCACATCCTACAACTGAGATGCAGCTAACTCAGCACTCTCACTAGTTATCACCCCCATAAGATATGTAACCTTTTGTACCTGATCAAGAAATTCCTATGGGTCCTTATCTGACTTTGACCCGATAATAATTGGAGGGTTCATTTGGGTGAACTCCTGAATCCTGGATGCAGTAGTATTGGCCATTGGGTTGGCCAAAACGGAAATTCTTCCTTTATTTTGGGCATCCACAGAATGAACTAGGGTGGTGAAAACTGCTTTGAATTCAGCGTGGGAGACATGTTCGTCCAAGGGATCTGGCTGAGGCGCTGACTGATTTTCAGTTCTCCTATTGTTATATTTTTAGGAGGCTTGTTCTATAAATAAAAAAGGAGAGAATGGATTATACTGAGAGTTTAACTTGAGCTCATACTCACTCGCATGTTTTGAATATTGAAAAAAGGGAAACTTTTACTAAAACATATAATAGCCTCCTATCCATAAATATGGCCTGCTTCACACCCATGCACAAGACTCTACTAGATGCGTCTTTCAGTCTGCCAAGAACTATGTTGAACCATAGGCTCTTATACTAAGTTTTTTATGTCCCAAGTCTGTACCCCAGACGCTACATGGTGCTCATAATCTGAAGGGATCTCAAGCTAACCCATGAATAGTAGCTACTGCAATAACTGAATAATAATACTTTAATTATGCAAAAACTAGGAAGAAACTTGCCATAAGGTTGAAAACTATAAATAAATACAGAGTGTCATACATCAATACCAAAACTAAACATCTGTCTATAAATACTTTAGTCTGCAAAACCTCTATTGTCTGAACAAGGATTTGATAGGACAAGTACCCAACTAACTCCAACTACTGAAATAAACTGAGTACTAAAATACTAGAATAGTAAATCTATCCTCAAACTATGAGGACTTACCACTAAGTCTGCTTCTGATGGATCAGGCTGCTATGCATGATCAAGAGCCCATGCATCTGAACCTATGATATAAGACATCATAGGACAAAATAAAGGTATGTTTTAGTACTTTGAATGTATTGGTATTCTAAGTGAGATAGGATAAGATGTATGGGTTCATATTCATGAAAAATACTGACTGAATAACATGAGTATAACTGAATGAGAGTATATGCATGAATACGTAAGCTGTAATTGAGGTCATTATAACACTAGATACTAAATTCTGAATTACTGATTTACTGATATATTAGTCTATTGATACTGTAACCAGATAGCTAAATGATCGTATCTGATAGTCTTGATTCTGTGGAACTGTGCTAAGTTCCATATTGAATTGAGTGACTTTATCTAATAGTCCTAAATTTTGTAAAACAGAACTTAGTTCTAATCTAAAGACTAAAACTAAGACTGTAGGAGGTAATCATCTAACCGACATTCAATTTTCTGAATAGATTGAGGTCCAACCTATAACCACAGTTTAAAGGGTGTCATACCGTGCCACGGGTAAAGACAATTATGAGTTAACCCTTTCTGAAAGAAAGGTCTTTCATCAACCCTCTTAGTAGGTAAACTCATATAAGATGTATCAACCCTAGTCTGGCAGGAAGATATTGCAACCTTCGTTAGACAAATAGTTCTATATTACATGTATTGTTACTAAGGGTCAAATCTTTTCTGGCAGGATGACCACATCCCTGGGTTCGCTCGATGCTGAATCCTATTCCCAACTAAATAGACACTGAGATAATTCATATTTCATACTAGGCTTGACGAAACTATTACTGATTATACTGTCTAACTGAAGTGAATGAGTTCACCGAGTTCCGACGACTAACGGAATAGTACTAATTTATGTTAACTGACTAAATTTACTGAGGTCTAAATTGAATACTGAACTGGACTGGGTTGTACTAAGTCTACTGAGTTTGTCCTGATTTCTATAACTAACTGAGAGTACTACTGATTAGGACATGAATAAGATTATTCAATAAGTGATGCTGGCACTAGGTAAACATCTAAATTGTCGAGTATTAAATACCCCTAGGACTCGATAGCATAAATATTAAAGCATCACATGACCTTGCATAGCATAGAAATGTACACTTGTTCATAATGTATCTATAGAGGCATTTCATGAAAAACTTGAATGGCTTGAACAAGTATAAATGCAAACATTATATACTCTCACTATTTAATTCACATGACTAACTCATCAAATACTTTGAAAGAATTGTATTTGCACATAGTACTAATTAACATATGAGCATCATAATTTCAAGGAATTAACATGAATTTACATGATACTACATACATAATAATTGTTTGTACATAAATCTTGCACTTAATGATGTTATAATCATGAATACAATTGAATCCAAATAATGGATATCATTAAATCTATTTATTTAAAGTTTTGATATAGTTTCTTGGACTCCAAGGGTGGAAGCGACCCTTGGATGAACACTTGACAAAACTTAAAGCTTGAATTCTAAAAGATTGATGGATTTTCCTAGAACTTGGATTCTTGAATATGATGAACTAGCGTTTGTTCTTGAAAAATTCTAGAGAGAATGATTTTATTTTACCTTTTTGATGACCTAATTACATGTTTTTAACAATGATATAAGATGTAAAAAAACCCATTTACCCCTCTGGACACGAGTTTTAATTACTGAAAACTATGCTAGCAATGCACAGACTGATGCACCGAGTTATTAGAATATATGTGATGGTTAACATTCCTTGTCGAGTATACATCAGTTCATTGGGATCTAGAGGAAAATATTCATCAACTCGATGGGCGACACAGCATGTCGTTCCACTGGTTTGAGCTTTCAACTATGATCCAAACAAAGTTCTAAAAATCTAAAACTTGTATGGGAACACCGATTTTTATTCCTGATCATCATTGAACCTAAACATCTTTAATTTAAGGTTATGAGGGTCATGAAATAGAGTTTCCAATCTACAAAGGCTAAAATAATACTAAGTCTGAATGTTTAGCTAAAATTTTGAAGTCTAGGACCCCTTAACATGCTTTAAAGGACTAAGTTAAGCTTACGATTTTGTGGGGTCTTAGATAGTCATGTCCTTCGAACTAACAAATTCCCTAACAATCTTCATGGACCTTATGAATAGAGTGTTCAAACAATATTTGGACATGTTTTTCATAGTTTTTATTGATGATATTCTCATCTACACTCATAGTGAGGACAATTATGAAGACCACCTTAGAATTGTATTGGAAACTCTTAGAGATCACTAGTTATTTTCCAAATTTTATTAGTGTAAATTTTTGCTAAGTTCAGTAGATTTCCTTGGTCATATTATTTCCTATAAGGGATTAGAGTTGATCCCCAAAAGATAAAAGCCATGAGAAATTTGCCTAGACCTATCTCTCCATTAGACATTAGGAGATTCTTAGGTCTAGTGGATTATTGTAGATGCTTTGTTGTGGGTTTATCATCTATTGCATCTCCTCTATCTAGATTGACTCAAAAGAAAGTTAAGTTTTAATGGTCAGATTCCTGGGAGAAGAGTTTTCAGGAGGTTAAGATTCGACTCACTTTATCCCCAGTTTTAGCATTACCTGATGGTACAGATGTTTTTGGTAATTTATTGTGATACCTCCAGAGTAGGTTTAGGTTGTGTTTAGATGTAGAGAGTTAAGGTCATAGCCTGTACATCTTTACAACTTAAGCGTCATAAAAAGAATTACCCAACCCATAATCTATAGTTAGCTATTATTGTATTTTATTTTTAAAATCGGAAACATTATTTGTATGGGGTGCATGTTGATGTGTTCATAGATGACAAAATCTTATAGTATGTGTTTACTTAGAGGGTGTTGAATTTACATCCATGGTTAGAATTGTTGAAGGATTATGATATTAGTGTGTTGTATCATTCAGGCAAGGCGAATATAGTGGCAGACGCCCTTAGTAGACTTTCTGTGGGTAGTGTTACCCATGTTGAGAATAATAAGAAAGAGTTAGTTTAGGAAGTTCATCGATTAACTTTATTGGGTTATAGGTTGTTTGATTCAGCCGAAGGGAAGGTTTGGGTTTGAAGTAGTTTCGAATCTTCCGTAGTTTCGGAGGTGAAGGAAAAACAAGATAAGGATTTTAGTTTGGTCAAATTTAATATGTCAGTTAAAGACCGAAAAGTAAAGGTTTTCTCCTAAGGGTAAGATGGTGTTTTGACATAACAGAGTGGATTGTGTATGCCACGTGTTGATGGTTTAAGGTGACAAATTATGGCAGAAACACATGGTGCATGTCATTTCTTTCATGCGTGAGACACCAAGATGTACTGTGACTTGCATGAAATTTATTAGTGGAGTGGTATAAAGAGAGATTAGAAGAATTGCTGGCCAAGTGTGCAAGTTGTCAACAGATTAAGGTAGAGCACCAAAGACCTAGTGGTATGTTGCAAGAGTTAGGTATCTCTACTTGGAAGTGGGAAGAGGTGAATATGGATTTTGTGAATGGTTTACCCCATTCATGTCATCGGCACGATTCAATTTTGATGGTAGTAGACTGATTAAATAAGTTCGTGCATTTCTTGCTAGTTCACACGTCTTACACAACTGAAGATTGTGCTATGTTGTATATCAGACAGTTAGTCAGCTTGCATAGAGTTCCTTTGTCCATCATCTCAGATAGGGGTTCTTAGTTTGCCTCTCAGTTTTGGAGAGCTTTTCATCAGGGTATTCATACCGAAGTTCATCTCAGTTTATCTTTTCATCCTCAGACACATGGTCGAGTAGAAAGGACCATTCAAACTTTAGAGGATATGTTGAGGGCATGTGTTCTTGATTTCAATAGTAGTTGGGATAAAAAATTTCCATTGATTGAGTTTGCTTATAATAACAGCTATCATGCTAGTATATAGATGGCTCCGTTTGAGGATATTTATGGGCGTAGATGTAGATTGCTAGTTAGTTGGTCCAAAATGGGTGAAGCGACTTTATTTGGGCCAGACATGATGTTTGAAGCCATGGAGAAAGTTCAGTTGATTCGACAAAGATTGAAAATAGCCCAAAGTCATCAGAAATCTTATGGAGACGTATGAAGAAAAGAACATGAGTTTGAGGTTGATGATGTTGTGTATTTAAAAGTTTCACCCATGAAGGGGATGAAAAGATTTGGTAAAAAGGGGAAGCTTAGTCCACGTTATATAGGTCCCTTCCGTGTTTAAGTTGTGTTAAGAATGTAGCATATAAGCTTGAGCTACCTGTACATTTATCCTTAGTTTATCCAGTATTCCAAGTTTCCTTATTGAAGAAGTACATAGATGATTCAACTGTTATAGTTCCTCTAGAAAGTACATGTATTTAGAATAGACTTTGTTACGAAGAAGTCCCAGTAGAGATTCTTGATCATCATATCAGTAGACTAAGAAAAAAGTTCCCTTGATCGAAGTGCTATGGCAAAATCATTCCATTGAAGGTGCTACTTTTGAAGAAAAATCAAACATGCGTACCAAGTTTCCTTATATCTTCTCCATGAACCTAGATTTAGTTGAAGGTAATAGTTTTCCTTCATTCAGTTCTTTTCCAGTTTCAGATTCATCTATATGTCTATTTTCATAAGAATTCATGCACTCACAATACAGTTTAGTAGCTCATTATATTTGTGATTTAGTCATACAATTTATTTCAGTTGTTCAAGATAACTTATAGCCTTACATTCCTCAGTATGTTTAGCTTAATTAGCCACATTCGAGGATGAATGTTCCCAAGCGAGAGATATTGTAATACCCCATACTTTTCGTAGCTTAAATTCGGTCCTAGAATGTTAAGGGTGAGATTAAAAAATGAATATATTTTATTTCATATATAATTTTCTATATTTAAGCATTCCATTGTGTGCAACATTGAAAACATTTTCCATCGATATCAAATTCACAAAATTCCGACACTCGATGAAAAATTTAGGGCATTTTTAGCAAAGTAGTGTTCTACTTGGGCACTACCGCATCGCGGTGGATGCTAAAATAGCAATAGTAAAATTCGAGTGGCCCTCCATTATAGCCTCGCATCGTAGAGAGGTCAAATTTTGCATTTGTGAAAATTATGTAGCCTAACATGATAGTGGCGCATTGTGCTAATGGCCTAAATGGAATTCCAAAGGGGCACCACAATGGTGGCGGGTCGTGGGGAACTTCCAGGTTCCAAATGTCTTATTTCTAGTAAGCCACTACGATAGTGGCGCATTGCAGTGGCCTGCCAGTTTTGTAAATATTGCTATTCCCGTTCGTTTTAACTATTAAAAGGTGTATTGTTGTAAATTCTCAAGGCCCTAAATCCATCCAAAACATAGTATTAAACATATTGAATGTACTTTATGCCCAAATTCATCCATTCCCTCTCAAAGAAAAATCCTAGAGCTACGAAGCTTCTTTTCCAAGAAATCAAAATCCTCCATAGTTTCTCCAAGAAAGATTAAAATTGAGGATTTCCAAGAGAAGCATCCAAAATTCAAGGTTTCTTTATCTAATCATCTATCAAGTTATGTGGGGTTATAAACAAGGACAATCCTTTCGTCCTTCTGCCCAAAATTATATTTTTCAGCAAATTTCTTATTATTTGAAGTTAGGGTTCATACCCAATTATCAGTATTTGAGGATTTTGAATTTACAAGTGATTGAATGTTGAATTGTATGACTATTTTCATATATTTATGCATGTAATGCAATTTTTCAGATTTTCCAATTGTGTTTAAGCATGATATTATGATTCTTGATTTTATTATTTTGATATTGTTGAAGTATTTTTAAGAAGCATATTGAGCATTATGATTTGCTATGAATTAACATTAGTTCAAAGCACGAGTTTTAAGCCCTAATATTTCAAGAAGATTATGACTTTAAGCGTCTTTGATGATCGTTTACCAAGATTCAAGAAAGAGGTTGATCTTTTGATCCTAAGCTAATATAAGGAAACCACATTGTTCATATAGTTTGATATTTAAAGAAAGAGAAGCACAATTGGTTTTCATTATAAACCCTTGTGTTATTTTAAGGTTGATTTCCTAAAGTTTTGAAAGATAAGTATTCGAGTAGTATTTAGCACTGACTTGGGTATGATTCCAAGGTCTCATGTCCCATAACTATGAGCCACCATAGGTTTCAAGTGCCCATAGTGGGCTAAGTCAGTGATCAGTTAAGTTAAGGTTCTATTCTGATGGAAGGGGTAGAACAGCTCTCCCAAACATGGGTAAGAGGTTAGACTCCATGATTGCTCACATGGTTTGTGTCAGTTAAAAGAACCTCCCAGTTAGTTAAAGTAAAATATTTACAAAAAAAGATTTTAGAAAAACTAGGTATAAAGGGTTACAACTTTATTCAGATTATTCTTTACAGAAAGATATCAGCTACAGATTTCAGCTTTCAGACTTCAAATTTAAGAATGAATCCTTTCTCACTTATATAGTATGATTTGAAGACAGAATACAAGTACAATTTTTAGAACTAAATGTTATCACTCACTAGATTTATAAACTTTGATTTTCTATTCATAATTTTAGATTTCAGTATTTCAGATATTCCAGCTTATGTGAGTCAGTTACATTTAGCATGCTTTTTTTTTTTATAAATTATTATGATGGTATAATGTTATACTTATCGTTTCACCCTTATATACTTAGTACATCCTCAAAGTTCTGATCTACAAATATGTCTATGGGCTACATTATTTCATAATAAAGGTTCAGGTGCTCAGCATCAGTAGAATGAGTAGTTCGAGCATCTACATCTACATCCTACAGTTGGTGCGTTCTCATAGTTCAGAGACTTATTCATTTATATTTTGCAGCTTATTAGTTTTATATGATTTGGCTTTTTTCTTCAAATAGTCCGAGTTAGCTGGGAGGTGTCCTAGTGACTCTCTAGTTAAAGTTGTAGAGGCTTGTCAGACTACTTGATATTATTCAGACTTATAGTATTGATTTCCATATATTACTTCAGACTCATTCTCAGTTATTTTAGACAATTTTCTGCATGTAGTATGGCTCTTATGTTTATATTTCCTTTTTTTATAAGATTCAGATTTATTAAAAGGCAGACAAGGTAAGCTTAAGGCTACTTTTAGTCTTGAGCCCTGTGTGCCATCTCGGGATTATATTTTGAGGTGTTACAACCCAGGAGCAACCAAGATGTACCGTAATTTATGAGAATTCTATTAGTGGAAGGGTATGAATAAAGATATCGCACAATTTTTGGCCAAGTGTGCAACTTGTCAATAGCTTAAAATAGAGAATCAAAGACTGGGTGGCTCATTGTAAGAGTTTGGTATTACCACTTAGAAGTGGGAAATAGTGACCATAGACTTTATGATAGGGTTACCTCATTTGCATCGTCAGCATGATTTGATTTGGGTTACTTTAGACATATTGACCAAATCAGCCCACTTCTTGTAAGTTCAAACATCCTACATAGTAGCAGATTATGCTAAGTTGTACATCAGAGAGTTGGTTAGATTGCACGCATTTTCCTTTTCCATCATCTCAGATAGGGGTACTCAGTTTACCCATCTGTTTTGGAAAGCTTTTTTAAAAGGGTCTTCATACCTAAGTTTATCTTAGTTCAGCTTTTCACCCGTGGATAGATGGTCAGGGAAAAAGGACCATTCAAACTTTAGAAGAAATGTTGAGGGCATACGTTCCTGACTTCAAAGGCTATTGGGATGACCACTTTCTGTGGATTGAATTTGCCTAAAATAACATTTACCATTATGGTATTCAAATGGCTCCGTTGGAGGCTTATTATGGGAGAAGATATAGGTCATCCATTGGTTGATACGAAGTGGGTGAGGCCGCTTTGATAGAGAGAGATTTGTTGTTTAAAGTGATGGATAAAGTCCAGATTATTTGACATAGATTTAAAGAAGTCCATAGTCATTAGAAATCTTATGCAGACGTAAGAAAGAGAGATTTTGATTTTGAGGTTAATGATCTTGGTTTTTAAAGGTTTCACCCATGAAGGGGGTGAAGAAATTTGGCAAAAGGGGGAAGATTATTCCCTATTATGTAGGTCCCTACATGATTTTGAATCATGTGGGAAATGTAGCGTATGAGGTTGATATACCTACTAACTTTTCATCGCTTCACCCCATATTCCATGTATCCTAATTGAAGAAGTGCATGGGAACTAGACATTGGACACTATGATAGCACATGTAGTGTATGCCGGTTAGAAGAACCTACCTTGTAATACTAACAAAAATGAATAATAGAAAAGCTTTTAGCAACTAAGTGGAAAGGCTCATGATTTTTTTCAGATATTATTTTACAGAACTCATTAGACATGAGATTTCATCTTTTGTTTAAATATGATAAAGGTGAGTCCTTTAACACTTAGCCGGCATGATTTGAAAATAAACTTGACTTCAACCTTACTTATTCTACTAGCATAAAGAGTTAAATTACAACTTTTAGAACTAAGTGTTATGGCTCATAGGATTTATATAGTATGTTTTATTATTTATGATTTATGATTTTCGGCTTTAAGTTATTCAAGGTAATATGAGCCATTTACATTTATCATGCATTCTTTCATGAGTTTATATGAATGTTGAGCTATTGTTTTACTTATACATTCACCACCACATGCTCAGTACATTCCAAAAGTACTAATCCACATATACATCTATGTGCTACATTGTCTCATAATGTAGGTTCAGGTGCTCAGTTCCAGTAGCGTGATTGACCGTGAGCATCTCTATTAACATCCCAACATTTGGTGAGTCCTCATAGTTTGGGGACCCATTTATTCTAATTTCCATATTTCCTAATTAGTTTATTCAATTATGACAGACAGTTCGAGTCAACCGTGTCTGTCCCAGCGACTCTCTAGTAGTAGCATTCGAGGCTTATCCGACTATTATATACATTTCTATTTTTCAGTGTTACCTCTTTAGATTTTCTTTGTCAAGTACTTTCAGACATTATATGTAGTTAAACTTAGTTCAGTTCAGGCAGTATTATAGTATTTTAGTTTACCGCATCCTTGTATTATCTTTACTTAGGCCATCAAAATTAGTAGCAGGCTTGAAGGTTTAGCTCGGGACTACTTGTAGTTCGGAGCATCGTGTGGCATCCCTGGACCCATTTTCGGGGCCTTACAACTCTCTTGATTTAGCTTCTACTTTATTGTAATTTCTGTTCTCTTGAAGTTAGGTTATGGGGGAGGTCTTCGATTCATGGTGGGTATGAGATACCCTTTACGTCCATGTCCTAGTTTTGGTCATGATAATGTGTTCCCCCTGAATTCTAACTTCGTTGAATTATCATTCTTAATCCAACAATCTCACAACTACAAATGTGGAATCTGACAAGCTGTGTCTCACGAACAATCTCTCGACACCCTTTGGTGAATCCTACTCATTTTCTCTTAGTCTCAGAGTGTTGCATTACTAACCCTTCTCTTGGAACGCATTTTAAGACTCTCCTCTTAGTATCGAGTTATTAGACAAGGTTTGATTGCCTTGAATGACTATTGTGATCTTCTTTTCCCAATGTCTACCTCTCTCAAAAGTATGTATTTAATACATGTGGGTTCCTAACAATTGCAATAGTTAGGAAAGAAATGAAATCAAAGAAAATCACAATACATGTAGCTACAATAATCTATAAGGATCTCATACTTCCCTACTTTGTTAACCCACCAGGGTTACAACAACTCTAGCTAAGGGAATTTACCGTTCTTAGTTGGAAAAAAATCTATGGAATTCAATAAAGAAAGCATAGAATCAATTTTACAATAATATATAAAGAAAACCCAAAGTCTCAAATAAATTAATCAACAAAAAGCCAAGAACACAAAAATCTAAAGATCAAAAGTCAATCTTCGAATCAAAATATGTTTGTGAACATTATGAGTGAGTAAACTAACAAAAAACATAAAAAAGGTATTTAAAGATTAAATAGAAACCCTGGGAATCATTTCAAAATAAAAGGGAATTCTTTGTCGATGGCCACCTACGATTCCTATTATGGTCATAGGTGGCACCTACACTTCTTAGGTGGCCCCACGTAGGTGATAGACCTCTTCAAAATCCCATAAATCTTCTAAACTTCACTTCTCATGATATCTACATAGTGTAGGTATTAACTACGGCTCATAGGTAGTCCCCATGTTAGTGCTAGTAAGCTTCTTCATTTGTAGGTTCTCTAAACTTCAAGATTTCTGATACATGTTATGACCTTAATGCCATATAGATGCCCTCATACATCATCCTTGATCCATCTTTCAACTTCATTTCTTTTGTTGAGCTCCCAAAACCTTGTTTTCTGCAAAATAAGACGCAAAACATATCATATATCCTAAAATAAGCCTAATTACTTACATATTTCTCAGTTGTAAGTATCAAAAGTACCATGAAACCATGGCACATCACATTTTTCTCTTCTAATTACATGTGTACATTATTCCATACGATTCTATTAAACTCCAAGGCTAGCCCCTAGTCTCGACAACAGTGCTTACGACTGTCAGGGCCACAAACTGGTGCCTACTATGAGCACTGAGTAAAGTAGTAATATAATACATGAGAACAAATAAACTAACCAGTTATTGTAAAACTGAATACTTAAATACACAATACGAACATATTTGAAATATTTGATAAAATACTATGAATCAAACTATCTATCTTAGCAATTGATAATATTGAAAAAACTGACTGACTTTCTAACTAATTGTTTGATTGCCTGGAAGCCTTTAACTACTTAAGGAGTTGATAGTATAAGAACCCAACTAAATCTGACGGACTAAACATAAATAAATATTGAAATAATTGGGAAAAATATATCACACCTTCTACGGATGATGACTCGCCACTACTGCATCTGAGTAACACTAAGCTGTCTATGAATGGTTGGGAAACTGTGCGTTTGACCCTATGTTATAAGACAACATAGCACTAAGAAAAGTATGCGGTCAGTACTTTGTATATATTATTATACGCGATGAGGGATGGCTGATATACGTGAGTAACTGAACATTTATCCTTTAACATGTAATATCTGAGAATGTAAGACCAAGTGTAAACAGGTTTCTGAGATAACTCAATAATTTGAAAATCTTAAATCTGTATAATGGATGAACTGATAATCTATATACTTGGTCAAGAAAACAGTAAATAGAGATACACTAAAATACTAAATAAAACAATGGGAGCTATCATGTAACCAACATAAACCGTGTGAGATATTGTGGAGTCCAATGCTTAGCCCACGTTGAGGAGGGAAATTCAATCCTTTTCATTGTCATAGAACCTGAATTGGCATGATCACTAAACTGAGCCTATATTAGGTAGGGGAAATACTCTGTGGCGAGGCCCCAAAACATAAACATACTTCTCACTCAGTGCTAAATCCTACTCTCAACTAAAAGACATTAAAATACTAACAGGTGCATGCACTGATAACTGATAACTGAAAATCTCAGGTCATGGTATTCTAAGAATAATAGTAAATACCGATTCTAGGGTAATTATAACATATAAACAGATAATGCTCAACACGATCATTGTTTTCTGAATATGTTATTCTATCGTGATCTGACTAACTTGTTACTTGAAAATGGAAATCATGTAAAACACATAGGAAGTACGTCTTCATAACCTGCCAGCACTAAATGATTATAAATAAAATACAATATCAAACTTGAAATACAAAAGTATTTAATCATGGGTTAAAGACACAAAATATAGACATTTCATCAAACATGTTAGAAATAATAATTTGAGCATGGGAAAGTCCAAAACATAAAGAATCAACAGGATTACATGGCTAAAATTTATAGTTTGGCGATTTATCCTGAAATCAACTGAATATTACAAGGGAATTGAACCAATCAAAGCATGATATGACTCATTCCACTTGAAAACAGAGGTAACGATAACTTGTAATTTAATTAACAAGAGATTCATGGATTTATTTCATGTTGGACATGGATAATCTCATAAATTAAACAAAAAGAGGAGTTTTGGGCTCCACGGGTGAAAGTTACCCATGGATGAACATCCCACATACCTTAAGATTTTTAACTAATGAAAAAAAACCTATTCTTGATGCTTTCTTGAAGATATGGAAAAAGTAGTTTAGTTTGTTCTTAGCGAAAGGGAATGGTTTTCTTGAGAGTGAATTCTAGAAGAAGGGCAAATAATGCACTCAAAGATTCCCCCAAACCGTGATATGGACGTTTTGGGTTATGAGAGATATGACCCAACGCCCCTCAATGATTTAAATCAAGAGCTAGATGTAACAACCTCACCGTAAAATTGTCTTATCGCGTTAAAAGAATTCACTCACCGCAATACAGTCAACATGAGGTCGGGACTAGCTACCATAACGTGGGCTTACCACGGAGACTGACTATTTATTTGATTGAATAATCCCTCAAACATTGTTTGAAAAATCCAAAACCTCCTTCGAGGCATATTTCATACATCCCAAAACATGAATCAACTCAAAAACCAATATCTCGAGATCAGGAAGACCAAAATAAAAATCGTCAAAGTTTTGGAGTCTTGAAAATGGGTAAGTCCCCAACACTTAATGAAACTTTATATCCTTAAGCCCCTTATGCATGCAACTAGGAACAAAATCAAGCTAAGACTACTATAGGGTATTACAATATCTCCCCTTTGGGAATATTCTTCTCGAATGAGGCTGGTTAGGCTGAGAGTATTAAGGCAACTAAGATTCTATTCTGATCATACATGACTTGGAACATGATTGTAGAACTAAGTCTGAAGTATAATACATGAATTGGACTAATTTCATGAATGCATGTAATGATGTGAGAATGGTTACATAGCTGAAATTGAGAATAGAAAATAGTCAATCGAAGGAAGAATTGTTACCTCAATCTAAATCTGAGTTTGTAGAGAAAAGATGAGGGTACTTGGTTCACATATCTTCTTTTGCTTTCCAAGTAGCTCCCTCAACCAACTGATTCCGCCAAAGGACTTTAACAAAGGGAACTTCTTTATTCCTTAGTGTACGAATATGACAATCAAGGTTCTCCACTAGGACTTCTTCATAGGAAGGTCTATCTTTAACGTCCACATCTTCTAAAGGAACAACTATAGCTGAATCACCAATACACTTCATTAATAAAGAAATAGGGAATACTAGATGTACGGATGCCAAATCTGCAGGCAACTCTAGCTCATAGACTACCTTCCCAAAACTGTCCAAAATTTTATATATATCAACATAGCGGGGACTGAGTTTCCCCTTCTTTCCAAATATCTTCACTCCCTTCATAGGTGAAATTTTTGTATGGACCAAATCATCAACCTCAAACTCAAGATCGTTCTCCTTACATTGGCATAAGATTTCTGATGACTTTGGGTTGTCTTCAGCCTCTCTCTAATCAACTGAACCTTCTCCAATGCCTCTAACACTGAATCTGGCCCTATTACTATAGCCTCACCTACTTTAAACCAACTAATAGGAGGTCTACATAGCCTCCCATAGAGAGCCTTAAATGGAGCCATCTAAATACATTAGTGTTAACAATAGTTGTAAGAAAACTCAATCAAAGGGATGTGGTCATCCTAACTACCATTAAAGCCTATAACACATGCTATCAACATATCCTCTATGGTATGAATGGTCCACTCTTATTGAATATCTGTCCGATGATAAATATCTATACTGAGAGAAATTTAGGTAACAAGACCCTTCTAAAAAGCCTTCCAAAAGTAAGAGATCAACTAAGTACCTATATTTCAAATAATAGACAATGGAAACCCATGCTATTTAATTATCTCTTTGATATAGAGTCTCGCATAATCCTCGACTCAATATGACATATGAACTGGCAAGAAATGGGAATACTTGGTCATTGAATAAAAAATCACCCAAATCGAATCATGCTAACGACGCATATGAGGCAACCCTGTCACAAACTTTTTTTTCACTACTTCCCCATACCAAGCGGGGATGCTAAAATTTTGAAGTGAACCACTAGGACTTTGGTGCTCAACCTCAACTTGCTAACAATTTGGGTACTTTGCCACAAGCTCTACAATATCCTTCTTCATTCCATTCTACTAATAGATTTTTCACAAATCATGGTACATCTTAGTGTCTCCTGGATGGATAGAATAATGCACATCATGCGCTTCTTCTAAGATCCACTGCCTTAAACCATGAACAAAATGGGCACATAACTTACCCTAGAAATGAAGCACAGCATCTCCCCCTTGTAAGATAACCTCTACCTTCTAATCTCTAACTACATCTTTCAACTTAACCAAACACAAAATTCTATCTTGATTTTCTTTCAATTCAATAACCCAGGAAGATTCCAAACCATTTTGAACCCATATTCTACCCTCAGTCGAATCAACCAATTGAAAACCTAATCTAGGAAGCTAATGAACCTCATTAACTAACTTCTTTTTGTCTCTCTCTACATGAGCAACACTACCCATAGACAATATAATAAGGACATATATTACTACATTGCCCTTATCGAGATGATACAATACAACCATATAATAGTATTTTTGCATCTCAAGCCACCTATTATGACAAAGATTTAGCTTTTTCAGCATAAAGAGGTAGTACAAACTCTATGATCTGTGAACACATCAACATAAATCCCATAAATATAATGCCTCCCAATCTTCAAGGAAAAGACAACCACTGCTAACTCAAGATCATGGGTAGGGTAATTCTTCTCAAGGGGTTTAAGTTGTCTAGAAGCGTAGGCTATGACCTTACCTGTCTGCATCAATCAAAAAACAAATAACAACTCTGGAACTATCATAGTAAACTAAAAACACAGTTGAACCATCTGGGAACACTAAAACTTAGGCAGAAGTTAGTCGAGTCTTTAACTCTTGAAAACTCTTCTAATATGATTCTGAATAAAAAAATTTAAATTACTTTTAAGTCAATTGAGACTTTGGGGATGTAATATATTAAAACCCTTTAACAAACCATTTGTAATAGATTTCCAAACCCAAGAAACTCTAAATATTTGATGGAGAGATAGGTCTAGGTCAATTTCTCATTGCTTTGGTCTTTTTTGGGTCAACTCAAATGCTATCATCAGAGACTATATGTCTAAGAAAAGCCACAGACCATAGCAAAAATTTGTGCTTACTGAATTAGAGAACAACTGATGAGCTCTAAGGGTCTGAAGAACAATTTTCAGATGGTTTGCATGATTATTCTCACTACAAGAATAGATAAGGGTGTCATCAATTAACACTTTAATGAAGATGCACAAGTACTGCTTGAACACTCTTTTCATGATGTCCATAAAAGTTGCAGGGGAATTTATTAGTCAGAAAGACATAACTAGAATTCAAAATGACCATACCAAGTTCTGAAACCTGTCTTCGGAATGTCACATTCTCTGACTCTATGTTGATTATAGTTGGACCTGAGGTCTATGTCAGAGAAATATTTGGCACCCTAAAGTTGGTTGAGAAAGTCATCAATTTTGGGGTGTGGATGTTTATTCTTAATTGTGTCTTTGTTTAGCCCACGGTAATTAATGTACATTCTTAGAGAATCGTCTTTTTTTGCACGAATAAGAATGGAGCGCCCTATGGAGAAACACTAGGCGTGATGAAACCCTTATCTAAGAGATCCTTTAGTTGTTATTTTAAATCTTTAAGCTCAGCTAGACGCATTGTATAAGTGAGAATAGAGATAGGAATGGTATCTAGAAGCAGATTTATTTAAAAGTCAAATTCTCTTTTGGGAGAAACTCTTTCATGGACTACATCTGGAAACTCCCATACTACTGGAACTGACATGATACTCAGGGTCTTAGACTTTGAGTCTTTGACACAGACAAGATGGTAAATACACCCATTGAATATCATCTTTCTTGCATTAAGATAAGAAACAAACTAGAATCTAGGTACTATAGTACTACCCCTCCATTCGATGACTTGTTCATTAGGAAATTGAGATCGAATGACTTGATTTCTACTATTAACTGAGGCATAGCATGAGTGGAGCTAAGCCATGCAGAGAATAATATCAAAATAAGTCATTTATAACACCATAAGATCAACAGAACTAATTTCTTGAGATAATGTGACCAAGTAATTTTTGTATAACCGTCTGGCTATAATAGATTTATCCACTAGGGTAGACATTGAGAAAGTCTCTACTAATGTTTTGAAACTGACACCAAAATCTATAGCTATATAAGTATTCACAAAGGAAGGTGAAGCTCCAAGGTCTAACAATGCATTACCATGAATATGTAAAAGCTGTAACATACCTATACTAATATCAGAAGAACATTCATGGTCATAGTGAGTCTGGAGAGCATACAACCTAATCTAATCCTACCCACTGGTTGCACTGAAAGTGGAACCCTGCTGAGTCGGGTGACCTGCTGGAGCTGAAAAATGATTGGGTTAACCCTCCTTACAATCATTGTTTCACCTTTGTGTAACTATCGGACACTCTCGAATCCTGTGGGCTAGTTTTCCATATCAAATACACATATCACTACCAGCTTTACACTCACTCTGTGGTTCCTACCATATTTCTAATAAAATGGATTAATACGACCAATGTTTACACTTCCTTGGGACTTAGAGCCTGGACCTCTGTCCCAACTGTCTTGCCAGAACTTAGGCATTAGCGCACTAGATGAAGATTAAGATGAGGCTGAAAATTTCTGACAGAACTCGGAATGGTTGCCGCCTTCTGACCTTGTCTTTATAAAGTTAAAACTATATGTTCTGACCCTTTTATTCTAGCTCTCTCTCTCCTTACACTTCTTATTTAATCCTAATCATGAACTATAAGTATAGATAAGTTTATCTCCTTAATCAGCATAGAAGTACTACACTCTATATCAACACTGTCGGATACATCAGACACAAACTTACTTATTCTAGATCTATTTTCTACCACCAAAGTAAGAGCATACCTCAACAACTGAATGAGATTAAGCGAGTACTCTTTCACACTCATTCTACCTTTCTTTAAATTGATGAATTCCGGCACCTTAGATTCCTGAAACTCTAAGAGAAAGAACCTATCCAAGAAATCTATGGAAAACTCCTCCCACTCTACTGACCCTTCATCAACACCACGATCCTCCTTCCACTGTATAAAGTAGTATTGAGCTACATCCTTTAACTAATATGCAGCCAAATCTACACTCTTACATTAGGTGATACCTATGATATTAGATATCTTCTACACCATATCTAGAAACTCCTATAGATCTTCTCATACTTGGATCCCAAAAAAAAGAGGGATTCATCCCGATAAAATCCCAAATCCTAGATATTGTAGTATTTGCCACTAGATTGGCCGGGAAAGTAGCTTGATGGCTGTTCTAAGAAGCTAATCAATGGGCAAAGGTCATTAAAGTAGTGTTAAATTTGGTGTGAGAGACATGATCATTCAAGGGATCTTCCTGAACAGGCGGTGGTGCAAGGTGATCCCATTCGTCCTTTCATTATTTATTCTAGTAGGCATTATCTGTTAATGGAACAAAGGATGAGTTATTGAAAATGATTAAATGGCACTAATTCTCCTTCACACGACATGAAAACTAAAAGAAGGGAAACTTTCCTAAAAATATCTCATAGCCTCTTTTCCATAAGTGTGGCGCGTTTCATACCTATGCATAATACTCTACTCAATTTTACTTTTAGATTCCCTAGGATACTTTAAAATCATAGGCTTTGATATCAAGTTTTTTTACAACCCAGGGATACCTCATAGTCGTGACGACGGTGATTATGATCAGTAGGGCCACAAGCTAAGTTGGTACATATTATGAGCGTTGAGTAATGTAGTAATATAATACATGAGCAGAAAATAAAAATGAACAGTTATTGTTAAATTAAATAATAAAATACACAATAAAAAGATGTTTAAAATATCTAATAAAATTCTAGGAATCGAATATATGTCTGAGCAATTGATAATAGTGAAATAACTGACTGACTATCTAACTAATTATCTGAAAGCCTATAACTACCTAAGAAGTTGATGGGACAAGCCTTAAACTAAGCTTAATTGACTAAATGTGAAGAAATAATAAAATAGCTGGGAAAAACATATCACTCCCTCGATGGATGATCACTCACCACTACAACCTTTGAGTAACGTTGAGCTATCAAAGAACAGTTGGGAAACTATGCATCTAAACCAATGTTATAAGATAACATAGTGCAAATAAAAGTATGCAGTTAGTACTTTGAATATAGTAGTATATGGGATGAGGGTTGGCTAAAACACATGGGTAAATAAACATAAATGCATGAACATTTAATATCTAAGAATGCAAGACTAGGTATAAACATCTTTTAAGATAACTCTGTAATCTGAAAGACTAAAATTTGTATTATTTATTAACTGATAATATCTACACTTTGTCAAGCATACTTGAACTAAGATACACTGAAATACTAACAGAAACTATGGGAGCTATCATGTAACCGAGATAAACCATGTGATCTATGATGGATTCCAATGACTGACCTACGTTGAGGGTTGTTCTATCCTTGCCTTTATAATAGAAACTGAACTACTGTAATAACTAAACTGAGCCCATTTTTTGAAAGGGAAAACACTCTCTAGAGAGGCCCCTAAACATAAACATATGGTGGCACTTAGTTTCGAGGGAAGTAGGATATGCTAAACCCACACTTCCTACTTAGAGATAAATCTTACTCCTAACTGGATGACACTGAAATACTAACTGGTGCATGCACTGAAAACTAGAAATTGAGAAGCTTAGGTCATGGTATTCTAAAAATTATAGGTCATACAGATCTAAGGTAATTATAATAGATAAACTGAAATTCTCAACATGTTCATAGTGTTCTAGATATGATATTAAAATCATGAACTAACTGACTTGTTACTTGAAAATGGAAATTATGTAAAACACATAGGAATTGGGTGTACATAACCTGCTATCACTGAATGATTGTGAAAATAATAAAATATCAAACTTGAAGTACTGAAGTATGTAATAATGGTTCAAAGACCGAAAACATAGACATTTCATCAAACATATGAGAATTATGAATTTGAAAATAGGAAAGTCCTAAACATGACGAAACAATAGGATTATATGGGTAAATTTAGTAGTTTGGGGATTTATCCTGAAATCATTTGAACACGACATAGGAATTGCAACACTCAAAGCATGATATGAATCATTCATTTTTGCAACACATGTAAACATAATTTGTAATTGAATTAATAAGAGATTTATGAAATTATTTCCTGTTGGACATGGATAAATTCATAAATTTAAAAAAGAGGGTTTTTTGGCTCCATGGGTTAAAGGGACCCACGGATAAATATCCCACATACCTTAAGCTTCTTAACATGGGAAAGAAACCCTATTCTTGATTCTTTATTGAAGTTTCTTGAACTTAGGGAGCTAGAATTTCTAATTTCTTAAGGAATAATGTTGAATTTGTTCTTGGGAAAAGGGGAGGGTTTTCTTTGGAGTAATTTAGAGAAGAAGGGAAAATAATGCCCTAAAAATGCCTTGAGTCTTTTTATGGATGATTTGGGTAAAGGGAGAAATAAATTAATTGCACCTCAACTATTTAAATCAAGAACTAGATACAACAGCCTCACCGCGATGCAATCTTATAGCAGTCATAGAATTCACTCACCGTAATGTGGTCAGCATGATGTTGGGACTAGCTATGTCAACATGGGCTTATCATAGAGACATACTATTTCTGTGACCCAAACATGCCCTAAACCTTGTCCGAAAAATTGGAAACTTCTCCGAGATATACTTCCTACATCCCTAAACGTGACTTAACCCGAAAAAAAATATCTCGAGGTTTGTAAGACAAAAATAAAAATCCTCAAAGTTTAGGGGTCTTAAAAATTACTAAGTCCCCAATACTTAGTGAAAATTTCAAGCCTTAATCCCCTTATCCATGCAGCTAGGAGCTTAACCGAGTAAATAATATTATAGGGTATTATAGATTACTATAGATGTGTTCGTGTACCATATATATAGCCAAGTCATTATTTAATCAGAAGGTGATTTCAATTATGAAACAAGATCAAATTTAGAAATTTAGTTTTATGTTAGTAATTCTTTTCATCCTAATATCAATCTTTATTCAAGGATGAATTATCCTAAGGGGAGATATTTTAGTACCCCAAAAACTTCTATCTGAGATTCTAATCATTTTCATATATTTATAAATCCAAAAATAATTATCTGTAATCATAGATAACTGTCATGATCATTTACCTAGTGTGTAAAGTGATTTCGGTGAATCATGGGCATACTAAAACCTAAAAGAAAAGTAGGATTGAGAATATTTGTTATTAATAGATTTTTAGTATTTGGTCCTATAATGGTCAACTTTGAATAACTATAACTTCTTTAATGAATTGTGTTTTAGAGCAAAAGATGCTCCAAATGAAAAGTATTTGAGTACTTTTTTAAGCACATTAAATTTTCCTTAATCCAATATTTGAGTGAAATGCTTTGAGAATTTTTACAAGTGAACTCTTATCGGTCTGCAATAAGAGAATGGAAAGCTAGCTATGCTCCATGATAAAAGCATGGAACACTAGTTGTGCTCAATGATAAATCTATGTCAGGCAGTGTTCACGGTAACACTAAACTGCTATTTTCCCTTTTGTTTTTTTATTAAAACCTAGTCATTTATGTCCTACATGTTACTATAACATATTCTTATGTGTCTCTCTCATACCATAACCCAAATCTATATTTCCTCTTTTCCGTAAATCTCAAAAACATCGATAGAAGGGTTTTGTCTCATAAAATCAAACTTTTAAGGCTCTAATTAAAGCTTCCCTTCAAGGAATAACAAGTCCAGGTATGTAGGGTTTTAAAAAGGATTCTCTTTTATGTTTGTGCCCAAAAAGATGGGTTTTCACATGAAATTACAGGTTTTTTGATTAGTGTTCATACACACTTTACTTGATTTTGAAGTTATGATTTTACTTTGTAAATTTTTGTTTATTTAGCATAAAAATTCATGGTGTATTTAGATTTTTGGTTTCATAGTGTTCTCATGATGTAAATTTGTATTGGCCCTCAAGGTCATTTCTTTGATTGCATGAATTTCTAGTTTTTTGAGCCTTTCCACAATAGCCAAAGGGTATTTTTTGACTTGTTGTAACTATTACTTCACTTATTGGACAGTTCTGGTGGATTTTAGGCTAATTTACCTATTTTGGAGTTTTCATTATTAAAAAAATGGTCTTGGATAAAAACTACTAGAAGATGACCTCAAATGATAATTTTGATAGTGCCATAAACTCCAAAACATTTATTTTAGTCTAGAAGGACCATTGCTTCAGGTCCCGAGGCTTCTGTACCTATTTTAGTCTATTAGGTGGACGTAAGAAATATAGAACTATAAGTGTAGGCTACATATTTAGTCAAACAATCTCAGGTGAAAGTTTTGATTATTTCATTTAGTCTAAAATATTGAATGTGTTATGATAATATAGATTGTTTGTACGCACAGGGTTCTGAATGAATCTCGAGAACCCAGTTGGAGTCCATTTTGCCCATAAAAAATCTGATGCATCGTGTTGCTGGTGCAACTACTTATGTAATCATTTGACAGCTTAAGTTATTGCTTAGGTGAAATTGCCTAACTCTTGCATTGTAGGTAATTTGGCCAAAGGATGATTGGCTAATCAATGATCGTTTAAGCGGAGATCGCTTAAGAGGCCTAGGCATTGCTGAAATAATACCCACGCCTACTATGCCAGACTGCTTAAGAAATTGTCATTTAAAAATCTGGGTGACTGCATAAGCGGCACCAAGAATACTTTTATCTCCTTTTAACTAAATTTTCCACCATTTTCTACACTATCTCTTCACCAATTTATGAGTTCAAAAAAACAAAAACGGGGAATCATCCATTTAAGCTAAGGAAAACTAGCCTAACACTCCTTGGTCATTTCGTAATAATGTTTCCATTAATTTTTATCATATTTCATAGAAAAATCTTTGTTTAGGACTTCAAATTCCAAAATTATAAGGGTTGATTTGTGACTCGATTAGCTCTCCATTCGTGCTCAACTTTGGAACACACATTTCTTGTCCTTCGAGGAGCCTCGTGAAAATTTCAATATTTAGAATTTTTTGTGAGCATCAGTGGATCTTTCTTTACTCAAATTTTTATCCACCCCTTAATATAGAAATATAGGTCCTATTTAAATCTTTAAAATATGTAGATTACTATTTTGATAGTAAGACAACATTTTAAGATCATGGATCAAAGATAGAATATATGTTGGTGATTTGAGGACATGCAGTTCGGCATCGACTTAGGCTTCTAACTACACTTCTTCATGAGATAGTGTATAGTATATATGGTATGTTACATAGGGATATTTTATGTGATTGTTAATATAATACCTTGACTTTGATTGAATTATGAGTATGGGCATTGGAATGGTAAGATGACCCATAAGATTAAGTACATGTTATTATTTTAGAATCCTATTACCCTAGGTTTCTAGGATGTTAGACATAGTTAAGGTTTATAACCATTTAGTATAAGGTTTACTACTTGTCTTTGTATATTATGATGATTTCCCAAATTATGGTATGTTTAAGTTGATTATACATTATTGGTCCCGAAGCCGTGATAATGATGTTACTTGGATTCTGGGTGAGTTATTTATCCTTGTCAATGATATGGCTTAGTTTATTGTCATTTAGATGGTTATAATTGTATTGTTCGGATATTAGTGATGTCATTGCATAGATTTGGTACATTCATGCTCCCTAAATGGTACGACTCCAACTAAATATATGGTTTTTATACTATTTTCCTTAAAAGAGATTTATTCCCATATTTCACTTTAAAACGTAGTCTTTCATATAGGGAATCTACCACCTTAATGAATAATTTATGACCCTTGAGACTAAAACTATTGTTTTAGGGATTTGACCATTGTATATTCCAATCCATGATTTTACTACTACTATTCACTCTAGTCAAGAGAATTTTTACACTTTCTATATTTCTGTAATGATTAAGCCCTAAAATATACACTGAGAAAAGAATTTTACGACTTACACTCTTTAAGCATGGTTATAGTCCATGCAATTATACATACATTCATAGATATGTATATATATATATATATATGATACTAGGTAAAGTTTAGTGTAAGGCCCCCGCAAAATTTCTAAGCTTAATTATGTCCATTAAGCTTGTCAAGGGATCCCAAACTTAGAAAACTTTAGCTAAGTTCCCAGACATAGATTATTTATGTCCTTTGAAAGTTGGAAATCTCATTTTTCCACCTTAATGTCCTTTAGTGGTCCGTATGTTTAGTAATTCATGATCATAGAGGTCAATAGGGTTTCTCAGACAAGTTTTGAATTTTTCAGACCTCGATTAGACTACGTTCGGTGTTCCAAAATATGGACCAACGCGATCTTGGTGCGCCGCATCGCCTATTGCATTGAATAACATTCTTGCAGGGACTACTAGTGAAACTACTGAGGCTTGACGTGATCATGGTGCAACACCTCGGGTATCACATCGATGCCAATTTCAGTCATTAAATGTCCGCATTTTTAAGGTCAAAAGGGTGAATTTTCCACCCCTATATAAACCAAATAACACATAATTCAGCCATTTTTCACCCAAAATATACTAGTTTCTCTCAATTTTAGTCAAGAATAAGTTTAGGGTTTTCAATTGGGGATTCAAATTCAAGGAAATTCTACCATCAAACTTCATAGAATTAAGAACTAAGGTATGCATAGTGATCATTAAAGGTTTCCTTTCATCCATGAAGTTTAAGAATCAAGTTTTAAATCATGTATTGTTAATATTTTGTTGGTTAATTATGTTCATGAGATTATGATGATGTGATTCCTAAGCTGGAATCTTTATGTATTGTTCATGAACTATGTTAATGTGTGTCTTGAAATCTGTATGTTTATTAGATTCATGGACTTTTGAAGTCATAATTTGATTATTATGCCTATGCCTTAAGTTGTTCATGCAAGATGTTTGATAAAAGGCCTAAGGGGCTAGAAATAATGCATCATAGCTCAATTATGACCCAAATGATTAGTGCATGCTTTACCATTATGATCACAATGACTTTTATGATATTGTTGTGCATTGTAAATGTTTTATAAAATACTCATGAGACTAGTTTATTATATTATGCCATGTTTATATGCTTTCCTATTATGTACATAATTATGATAACCATGTACTTCATGATATCCCCAACTTATTGTATTATGGATTGTTGATGTTAGTCATGTATTTAAGAATTTCATTCCTTGTTAGTTTCCGTCTATCGAGTCCGGGGGTACTTGTACCCAAAAATTTAGCTATGTTCTTAGAGACAGTGTCATGTTTTCACAATATCCTCAGTCAAGCCATGTTCAGGAGAATTCAGTCAGTCATGTGACTCAGAAAAACTCAGTAAACTCTATAATCCCAGTAATCTTAATAGTATTTCTTCAGTCAACAAAACTTAATAAACTCAATCTAGTTTAGTTCAGTTAATCATGTTCAGTGTCTATTCAGATGGGAATAGTATTTAGCACTAAGTGGATCCAAGGATGAGGACACACACTGACAGTTGAGAGGGTAATCCTTAGAAGCAATCCTTCCATTCCAGAATTATATAGCTAGCATAGGTTGAGACATCAACACTGACAGAGAAGGGTTGATGAGGTGGATAAACACTATTAGATAAGGGTCCCACCATTCTTTTTAGGGACAATGCCAGATAAGGGTCACCCACAGCCTGTCTTTACCAGTGGCGTGGTATTGACACCCTTCCAATTGGGGTTACAAATTGGACCCCAACTCAGCTATAATGCATTATTTGGGGCATGTAGATTAGATGACTACTTCCCACATTTAAAGTATCAGTCTCAGTCTTAGTAATAAAACTCAGATATTTTTACAAAATTCAGGACTATCAACTACAGTCAATTCAGCATAGTACAAAACCTAGCTAGTTTCATTGGAACCTAGACTATTAGACACAGTTGCTCACTATTAGTTACATCAGTTATTAGTAACTTATGTTATCAATATTCAGACTTATTAGTCACTATCATCATGAATTCAGTTACAGTCACTCATTTATGCATGTATTCTCACGTTCATGTAATACAACCAGTTATTATTTTTCAAGCATTTAAACCCTTTGCATTTAGCCTATCTCACTTGCATACCAGTACATTCCATTAAACTGACAGATTTACGCTATGTTATTTTTATACCATAGGTTCATAAGCTCAAGCTTTAGAGCATTAGTAGCACTCCAGTCTCAGTAGTCAGAGTCAGCAGTGAGTCCTCATACTTCAAGAACATGATCATTACTTTATTTCTTCATTAATTAGTTTATTTTAGTTGTTGGAGTTAGTTTAGGACATATCCCATCAACTCCTTATTCATACACTTTAGCTTTAGAGGCTTTTCAGACAACAATATGTTCCGACAGTTTTGTTTTAGTTTGTTTTGGTATTGATATATCGTACTTTCAGATGTTATGTTTTATAGTTTTGAACCTTATGGCCTTTCAGCCTTTATTTCATCATTTATACAGTACGTTATGAGGTGCTCAGGTACAAATAATAGTCATGGGTTAGCTTGTGCTCCTCTGGGGTCATAAGCATCATGTGACATTCCAGGTGTCAGATTTAAGGTGTTACAAACTTGGTATCAGAGCCTAAGGTTTAAAAACTCCTAGGAAGTCTGAATGTTGCATCTAGTAGAGTCTTGCACATGGGTGTGTTGTGGGCCACATTTATGTACAGGAGGCTATGAGATGTTTTAGGAAAAGGTTCTATTCTTTCAGTATTAATTTCATGCCAGTGAACATAATCTCAAGTTAATATCTCAATCTAATGCTTTTCTCTTCTATTTACAGAACATGTCTCCCAGGAAGAGAATTGGCAATCAGTAAGCCCCACAACCCAAAGATCCTTTGGGGGAACATGTCTCTCTTATAGAGTTCAGACTGCATTCACTTCTCTTGCTCAGTCAGTTGCTGCTCAAAATGAACAATTAGCTGTCATTTCGGCAAACTAGTGGCAAATTTAGCTACAGAAAGGATTTGGGACTTTACCCGAATGAATCCTCCATTTTTTTGGTTCTATAGTAGATAAGGACACTCAGGAATTCCTTTACCAGATTTAGAAAGTTACAGACATCATGGGGGTTACTCATTGTGAGAGTGCTGAGTTAGATGCTTATTAGTTGGAGGATATTGCTCACATTTGGTTTAAAAAATAGATGTTAGAGAGGTCAATTGATATAGTATCCATAGAATAGGCGGATTTTGTCACCACATTCTTAGATAGAATCTTTCCCCTAGATTTGAGAGAATCTAAGGTGTTAAATTTATCAACCTCAGGTAGGGAAACATGATGGTGAAAGACTATTCTCTTACGTTTACTCAGTTATCCAGATATGCTCCTCATATGGTTGTAACTTTGTTTCTGGGGTGAATGATAGTATGGTCAATGAGTGCAGGTCTGAGATGTGGAATAGTGACATGAACATAGCCAGGCTTATGAACCATTCTCCGTAGGTATAAACACAAAACATTAAGATAAAGGAGAAGAAGAATAAGAGATCAAGGATATGTAGTTTCAACTTTGGTTAACCTAAGTTAGAGGGTGGCAATCGTTCCCAAATCCGCCCAAACTCATCCGTTCCAGCTCCTTCCTCAGCCAGTGCTCCATCTCCTAAGTTCACTGATAGTAATAAAGATAGGGCACCAGGCTCTAAGTCTTAGGGCAGTGTTAGCAGTGCCCACTGCCATCCTCTTTGTTATACATGTGGCAAGAACTATCAGGATACTTGCAGAGCTGGTAGTGATATTTTCTTCGAATGTGGCTAGCTAGGCCACAGAGTTAGAGATTTCCCCAGTCAGCATAATAGTTCCTCAACCCATTCCAGTCGCCCAAATAAACAGGGTGCCACTTCTAGTACTACTAGAGGGAAATGCCGAAACAAACTTTACGCTCCTCAGTCCTGACAGGATCAGGAAAATTCTCCTGATGTGGTCACTGGTACGTTATAGAACTTTTATGTACACATTTATGCTTTGCTAGATCCAGCAAATTTCTTTTCTTTTGTTACTCCTTACATAATAGTTGATTTTGAAGTTAGGCCTAAAATTCTAGCAGAGGCCTTCTAAATCTCAACCCAGTGGGTAAAACTATCATAGCCTGATGGGTATACATAAAATTATCCGCTTATAATATTTCTGAAAGTCACTTTAGTAGACTTAGTCAAGTTAGAGATGACTAATTTTGATTTCATTCTCGGCATGGATTGGCTTCATTCATGATATGCCACAGTCGACTGCAGAAATAGAGTTGTCCAATTTCAATTTCTGATGGAACCTATCTTAGAGTGGAAAGGTAGTACTTCAGCTTTCAGAGGTTAGCTTGTTTCCTCCCTTTAGATATCTGAGTGATATGTATATCATCTTGTTTGAGTTAAGGAAACTAGTTTCAAAACTCCCAGTCTTGAATCAGTCTCAGTAGTGGATGAATATTCAGATATATTTTGTGAAGATCTTCCTGGAATTCCTTCTGGAAGGAAAATAGACTTTGGCATTAACCTTCTTCCAGATACTCAACCTATAATTATTTTGCCATACAAAATGGCACCAAAAGAACTCATAGAATTGAAAAAGTAGTTGAACGATCTCTTAGAAAAGGGATTCATCAGTATATTATACAGTGTTGTGGTACATATATCAGTCATGGGTTATATTGTGGTCATTCGGGGTCATGAGCATTGTGTGGCATAACGAGTGTCAAATTCAGGGCGTTATATTTAGTCAAAATGATGATGATTTGAAATCCTAGATTTGGTCCTGGTCATTATGCACGGGTGCTCTCGATCCCCTTAGGAGACCCTTCGTCCATGTGCCATCATACTGGAGAAGAGAGGTCTTCGTATGTCCTTTCTTTGTAGTTGTCAAGGATGCATACATTTTTCACCAAGGGCAGTAAGTGTCACATATTCCAAAAATTGCCTCGATAAGTAGCTAAAAAAATTGATTTTCATCTTTATCTTTGGTTTATCATCCAAAACATAAATTGTTCCAAAACATACCCACAACATATTATACCTCACAAAACAAGCTAATAACGTTGAATAGTTTCATAACTTTAAGCATCAAAAGTTCCATAAATCATGAGCACATCAACACCCTTAACTTAGAATGTTTGCATGTCCTTATGCAATAAAAGAAATCAAACCTAAAACACGATGATTAACTAGGATAATCTAAGCTATCAAGGGAAGTCAATCATTACTTCAAGCTTAAAAAAATTTACCCCCTCCCATTTCATTAAGTCACAACCAATTGTGTAGAAATATGAAGCACAATAGTGTTACACCATGGGATCAAGATATGGAAATTATATTAGCAATAGATAATCATGTATATATACAAGCTACACTACTCGAACAAGTAAGCAACTAGTAATGCAACTCATGTTCCCTCACAATTAACGAAGTCCCACTAATCATAAGAAATAAGCATTTAAATACGGGGAAGGTCAATAGAGACTCACACTAAGAATAAAAGTAAAAGAAATGCATGTCAAATACTATAGGCTTGCCCTTATTTTCTTTTCCATGGTTTTCAGTCTGTCAAATTAGGATCACCATAGGACATTATTATGAGTTTAATGTAGTTTTGTGGGATGGTATGGTATAAATGGATATAAAGCGACAAAGACACCTTGGTACTACACGAACATTAGATTCCATACTATAACCAATTTCATTTTATTCAACCCTTATTTCTCCCTCTTGTTCTATTATACACATCCAGGTTAGGTGTGATTTATTTTATTCATTTTTTCTTTTCCTTTTTTTCACATTTTTCAATATTTTCCTTTTCTTTTTCTATATATCATACCATCTTTACTAACTTTTCTTATTTTACCCATCTTCATACCCACTTTATGTCACGTACTCCAATGATAGCCACCCTCAACTTAGGTGGTTTGCCTTAGTTAAGGTGTACATTGTCTGAGGAGGACTAGGGCCAAAATAGGTTCATAGCAACACAAATGGGAAATTGAAAGGTGAAATCAAAATAATAGGCTACAAGGCTCAAAAGTGGGATAAAGGGATACTATTTCACATTGGAAGTTCATTTAAGATAAAATTAGACTAAAATAAAAAATGGCCTACGATTATTTCCTAACCAACTATTCCACAACCAAGGCAGGAATAACCTGGAAAGTTCTATATTTAACACACAAAGGGAACATGGTATCATCTTACACACATATGGCATAAAGTCACATCACAAGATACTACCTATCCGGTTCAAGCACAAGTTAGCTATGATTATCATGTCCCTAATTGTAATACCATAACAAGATCCACAAAAGTCACTCATATATACATTCATACGGTTCTAAGAATAAAATTTTGGAGGGTTATCATTTTTTCTCAAAATCAAAAAAAATTATGACATCTTCCCTTTCTACTAAAAAATCTTCTAATTACACAAAAACAAATACAACAAAAAACAAAACACATCACAACACAAATTTTAACCTAGATATGTTGGTTCTACAACCATAGAATGACCGATAGGAAAAGAAGCATGGAAAAAATCCACGAAGACTATGGTATACCCTATCCCCAACTGAAAATTATTCAATGTACCCAATGATCTTAATAAATATGAAGTAAGGGAATAAGTACATACCTAGATGTACTAGGAATCTGTATTATGACAACAAAAATCACTGTATATCTTCTGTTGTCTCCAAAGCAATGCTCAATCAAACATCGTGATCTTCCTATGTTGGTTATGTTCACTTCACCAACAAGCCCATGGATTTCCTCCCATGTAGCATTTTATTTAACATCTCAACACTATGCAAGTACCTTGACTACTCAAAATTTGTAAAGGTACCCAAAGGAAAACCCTTTGGGGTAATCAATATAATGGATCACCGACACAACCTTCATGTAAGTAGGCTGCTTCATAGTTCTTTGAAAATTTAAAGTGACTTCTTCGTTCTTTCCTCTGAACCTAAGCTCTCCTGTCTGCATATCAACCAATGCTCTACCCATGGGTATGAATGGTTTTCTCCAAATAATGTATATCTCAAAGTCAACCTTATAATCCAGAATGAAAATATTAGTTGGAAATATATGTTTGTCAATTCTTAACAACATAGAAAAAGAAATATATATCGATTTCTTCATAGTGTATCCAACCATCACTAACTGCATGATAGTCGGCTCTAGAGGGATAAAGCCAAATTACATGAATATGTCCAGCGATATAAAATTAAATTGTCCCCTTAGTTACATTAGGCTCTAGAAAATTTGATGACCCAATTTTAAATGGGATTATGAACAATCCGAGATCACCTTTTTCCTTGGCTAGAGACATGGAAGTGACTACACTACAATGGTGAACTCCTATAAAATTCTCAAACGTAGAGGCCATTTTTATTATTTCCAACTCTTTTATCAAATTGGCATACGTAAGAATCTGGTCCAATACATTAAGGAGAGGGATGGTTAAGCTTAGAACTTTCATCATCTTAATGAACTACTTGAATTTTCCATTTTTTTCTTCTATTTCAGTCTCTGAGGAAAAGGTGTTGATGATCTGAAATTTGTCTCACCATAGGCTTATCGACCATTCCCTTTCCTATATCTTCACCAACACTAGTATCAACACCAGTCGCCTTGTTAGCTTCGATGGAAGGTGTCTCATTTACCACGAGACAATTAGTCTTTTGAACCTTATCAGTGTGAAATGGTGGATTAATTGTAGATAAACTACTTGGAGTAGTGATAGCAAGATAATGACCATTATTCTTTGGGTTCTGCACCATGTTACTATGAAGGGTACCTAGTTGTCTCTGATAAAATATTGCCTATATTTGTCTGAACTGGATCTTTAACTTCTTGATAACAATTGCCTGAGACTTAACCTTTTAGCTCAAATATAAAATATAAGCCATGATATACTTAAAGATAGTCTCTTTACATTCTTCACCCTTCACCAGTTTGGTTAATATTGCCTTCATCCTCAATTCTGTATCACGATTGACCAATAGAATGTACCTATCTCCCTTCTTCTTAAAGTCATATTTACATCTCTAATCACCATCATGATCCCTAATGCTATCTATGTAACTTTCACTATAGTAGTTTCAACATTGGTTTCCTTACCCACTGGCTAAGAAACCTGCCAACTCATGATCAAGATGCTTTGCATCCTTCTTTAAGTTAGATTCACCAACTTTGGTGGTTGAAACCTGTTAACCTACTGCATTAATCATCTTAGAGTTCACAGCTTCTAAATGCTTTGTCCTCAACCCAATGTCATTTCTCAGTTATGTTATCTCTTGCACCATAGGTTCATCAATAGCTCTCTAGTTGGTATAAGCTCTAATAGAATAATTTATAGCACCCCTCTCAGCCTTCTGAGTATGGTACCATCTATTAGTGAGAGAAATCTAGTGTAAAACCTTAAAAGTTACTTCCTAGTATAATCTTGTAAATGCTCCTCCAGTGATGGTGTCTGCCAAGTCTCAAGAATTGATGTTCAAGGATCTATATAATAGATTCAATAAGATCGTCCATGAAATCCAATAGTTTGGCACCATATGCAACGTCATCATAAATCATAACCATGCCTTGTATATCGACTCTTAATAAAGCTATCTAAAATTCTATATCTCAACTTTAAGCTGCAACATCATAGCCAGAGGAATGAATTAGATTATTAAATGATTGCAAACTCATTCCATATGGTGATAGATCCACTTGGAAGTTCCCCCAACAATAAAGAAGCTTCTCCATTCAATGAGAAAGAGAACAATGTCAATCTAAGTTCCTCCTAATCCATCCTTGGAATAGTATAATAAGTGTAGATCCCCATAGAGTTTGGAAGGTGCTTATAATAACTTAATCCGTATCCAACCCCAAAAATACACCTTTTACAGTTAATAACTGGATCATAGTATTTTGTTTGTTGAGTTCAAACTTGGGGGCAGTGTAGAGGGAATGATAGCTCCTTTTTCTATTATCTCAACGTATCCCATATCATTTTCGTCATCATATCATTAATAGTACTAGAACACAGTGATCAATTGAGCCTAAAAACCTAAAAATACATCTCTATTATAGATAAGTACTGCTCGATGATCACCTGCTGGTCTTGGAATGGCTAACTCTGTCGGTTGAGCCAACAGAGCTCAATCAACCTTTTTTCTTTGGTTAGTAGCTTTTTCTAACATCTGCACCATTTTTCTGTCATCAATATTATATGGATCACTTGGAGCAGAAGGAGGTAAAGCATTGGGTTCATCCCAAACCTCTCTTAGATTTTCTACACATACTGTCTCTATCATTGTACAATTAGACTGAGTAGTCTCTGAGTGTGTTAGGATTCAATGGGAGTAAGTGATTTCCTTGACTACTAGTGTTAGGCATACACCAGCGTATACCTAACTAAGAATATAAAAATAAAGACTCATAAACCCTAACAAACTTCAATCTACATTTCACTATCTTTCTTGGCATTCATGCCAAAGTTTTGATCAATACCCAAACTACAACTCCAATTTAGGATAAAGTGGTCCCTGTCAAATATAATAACCCAATTAGGTTGGATTTGAACTCCTAGGAAAGACATGGATGGACATCTATGGTTTGCTGAACTCAACGGGAAAAATTAAAAGTAAATGTATGTGTGTGCATTTGGGGGGGGGGGGGGTTGTTGTTATATTTCAAAAAAATGAACATTAAATAGTTTTGGTTGTAAATAGTCGGCGATGAACAATAGAGATATTTTCCCCTTGGCATCTCAAATCTGTAGGTTTATCATGCTATACTGAACCAACCCAGTAATTTGTTTGCAGAATCTACCAACTTATGTACCTCAACTATTTTTTGGACTCATTGAAAAATTTCATCCTTTACCTTATTTGTCTTATGATATCGCATTACTAACCCTTATCCTAGATTCCAGTTAACTATTATCTTTTGAATCTCAAGTTATTAGATGATAGATAACCATCATATATTGATTATACTTATTATCGTAGAGCAATAGTTATTCTTCAAATGTCAATCGTAATTATATTTTCCTAGACACTACTCCACTTGAGGAATAAGTACCAATAATCTATGCGGGATCCAAACATTTGCAATCTCTAGAACATCTATAAATCAAAATATAATAAAATGCATTCTCAAGTACTGGTTCAAATCAACTTGTCACTTCCCCTACTTCATTATTATGCCAAGGTTACCACAACCTACCTAAGGGTTTCAACCGCTCATTTTTTTGAAAGAATAAATAGCATTCAAGATTGAATCAATTAACATAATATCAAAAGTATAATGGAATAAAACTCAAATTATGAAATTGAATAATCAACCAAAATCAGTACACAAGTAATCCCAAGATCAAAGTCTAATCTTTGATTCAAAATATATGTTTATGAATATTAAGAGTGAGTCCCCTAACTGTAAAATCTAAAAATGTTATATATCATATACAAGGAAACCCTAATATTCAAATATTGAATAAAAAGGGAAAATATAGGTCGGTGGTCACTTACTTGGTCTATATATGGACAGTACGTACAACATACAGATCGTATGTGGACCTAGGTAAGTGTCATAACTCAATTACAGATCCTAAAAGTCTTTGGACTTTTGATCTCTACACAATCTTACGTTATATACAGACTCTATGTACCATATATAGACTGTATGTGGACATAGGTAAGTGCAAAGTATTCTTTGTTTCCTACTTCTGAGCCTCTGGAATTTAATTTTTGATACATTCATAGGCCAGTTATGGTGGTAAGTGGCACATACACTCGAATTTTCCTCAGTAACTAGTAAAACTCTTTAATTTTCATTTTATTCTTTTGTTTATATTCCAGAATCTAATTTCCTACAAAACATACAAAAACACATTTTACCTAACAAATGAACCTAAGAAAGTTGCATATTTTCATAGTTTGAAGCATCAAAGGTTCAATGCATCTATTGCACATCAACACCCTCAATTTTGAGCATTAGTATGTTCTCAGGAAGCAAAATAAAACAAAACAAAAACATGATGCTTAACTAGGAGAATTTAAGCTATCTAAGATAGTCAATCATCACTTTCAATTTAAACAAAGTTACCCCCTCCTTTTTCATCAAGTCCAAATGAACTATGTAGAAACATGAAGCACAACAGTGTGACACCATGCGATCAAGATATGGAAATTGTATTAGCTATAGAAAATCATGCATATATCCAAGATACACTACCAAAATAAGTAAGTAACTAGTAATGTTAACCATATGCCCTCACAAGAAATGATGAGCCACTATCTCATACAAAATAAGCATGTCAATACAGGAATGGTCAAAAGAGAGTCACATATATAATAGAAGTTCTACTAAGCTACATCAAATACCATAGGATTGCCCTGATATTCTTTACCATGGTTTTTAGACAGTCATGTTAGTATCACCATAGGACATTGTTCATCTTTTAATGTTGGATTGGGGGCTGGTATGGTACATATCGATATAAAGTGTCAATGACTCCTTGGAGCTAGACTAAGTTTTGAGTTTACACTTAACCTTAACCAATTTTGTCTTATCCCACTGTTGTTTCTCCCTTTTATTTTTTTACGCATATTCAGGTTGGGTGTGACTTCTTTTATTTATTTTCTTTCTTTTCTATTTTCTTTTCACAATTTCTTTATTTTTCTTTTCTTTTTTATGCTACACCATCCTTACTAAACTGTATTACTTTACCCTTCTTCGTACCCACTTTATATCACACACCCATATGATAGCCACCTTTAACTTAGGCGGTATGCCTGAGTTAAGGTTCATAGTGTCCAAGATGATCTTACAACTCTCTAGACTTTTGATCTCTGCACATAATTGGTTTATACACAAACCGTATTTAGACATATGCAAGTGTAGAGTCTTCTTTTTTACTACTTCTATGCCTCTAGACCTTAATTTCTGATACATACACAAGTCACCTTTGCCCTATAAGTGGCTCATACACCTAAAATTACATCGATAAGTAGAAAAAAGCTTCAATTTTCATCTCTTTAGTTTATCATCCAAAAACTAAATTCGTATAAAACATACCCAAAACACATCATATCTCAAAAAACAACTATTGAAACTTGCATATTGTCATAGTTGTAAGCAACAAAAGTGAAATAAATCTATAGCACATCAACTGTATTCCACCTGACTTCCTAACTCTGCGAACTTGTCTTGCATGTCAAAGTATATGAATGCCTTACATTTAGAATCTAACAAGTTATGTTTCATCAACCATCTGTAGACTCCATTTGGTGTATTTAACTTATTTTCAATTAGTTTAAAGGTGGAGCATTACTAACACTTGTCTTGGATCCCAAATTAACTTTCTCTTCTTGGTGTGAAGTTAATTAGATGAGGGTTGGTAGCTTGAAATACTATTGTGATGTTATTTTCCTAATCTCAACCTCATTCTCGTGTTAGCATCAAATATAGATAGGTTCTTAACTTCTGCAGTCATTAATGCAGTAGTAAATATTAAGAAAATCAGAATATATGCAAGAATATCAATAAAGAAAGTCTTTGCACTTCCTCCACTTTATAATTCCATTAAGTCTCCCATATCCCTATTTATGAGGTTTAGCTGCTTATGATTACAAGAAAATACATAGAATTCTAAATTGGAACCATATGAATGATCTAAAGAATAATTATGAAAGAAAATCAAAATCTCAAATTAATGTCATACCCTAAAAGTCAAGAACAAGAATTACAAGCTCGAAAGTGTATCTTATAACTCAATATAATTTTGTATTTAAAGTGAATAAACTTATAATAAAACAATAATGGGGTCCATATAGTTATATCAAAAAACCTAAGAATCCTATCCAAAACACATTAGTAAAACAAGGTTGGCACCTACTGACGTCTTTACTTTCAGGCCATAGGTAGTACCTAAGGTCCCTGGGTATGATTGTAGGAATTAAACCATCCATACAGTTCAAAACCCTACTTATGGAGAGTACATACGGGGTTCTAGGTACCTATAACTTGTAGGTAGGGCTTTGTGGGACTTCCTTGGTCTCATAGCTGGAAACAACTTTCATAAACTTGAATCATAAACCAATGGGCCTTTAGGTACTACCTACAACCCATAGTTGGGTATCATAAGTAGCCTTGCATCTATACTTCATCTTTTATCTCCTACTCTTCTCTAAATTTTGTTTTCTTGCAAAGAAAACAGAAAAACACATCACACCTAATAAAAACACCTAAGTACTTACATGATTTACTTATTTTAGCATAGAAATTAGCATAATACCATGTCACATCAACACTCTCAACTTATTACATTTGCATGTCCCTAGTAAATTAACACATAACATAAAAACACAATGTTTAGATAAAAATAAACCTAAGATGCCTATGATAGTCAACTCAATTTTACCTCAAAACTCTTACCCCCTCTTATTTCAAATTTTTAAAAACCACTAGGTGGATCCTTGTAGCATAAGAATAAGACACAAAGGAATCATGTAATGGAATTACATTAGAATAAAAAAACCAAGCATATACGAAACTTACACTACCCAAATAGATAAGAAGTAAACAATACAATCCATGTATCCTCACAACAATGAAGTCCCAACTCTCATAGTAGAATTCTTCATGTCAATGCAAGATACTATATCAAGACACTCACACTCAGAAAAGAAGTTCCAATTAATGTGCATAAAATACCATAACCCTTCCTTTATTTTTTATAACTTAGTTTTACGGATAGTTCTATTAGAATCACTATAGGACTTTTTCTAGGCTTGAAATGTAGGCTTGGGGGTAGGTATGGTATAATTGGGATATAGTTACTCACCCTCCTTGACAATATGATTATGTTTTAGGCTCCACTTCTCAACCATTCCTCTTTTATTTCTCTTTTTTCTCCTTTAAAAATTATTCAAATTTGTTGTGGTTTTCTTTTTTTTGTTTTTATTTAATCACTTCTCTTGTTCCTTTTCTTTTCCATTTTTTATTCTCTTTTTTATTTTTCACACTTTTCTACCACACCCAATCCTACTTTCTTTTCCTTTTATTAAACACCCTTCTATATACCAAATTTCAACTGTTCACCGCTATGATAGACGCACTCATCTTAGGTAATTTACCTGAGTTGAGGTGCATAGTATCCAATGAAGGACCTAGGCCAAAATAAGTTCATTATAATTGAATGGGAAGGCGAAAGGGTTAACATAAAAAAATGGCTCAGTTTGGCTCAAAATAGGGATTAAGAGATACTTACTCACATCTGGATGGTTATTTAGGATTAGAGTGGACTAATTCAAAAATGGTCTATGATTATATCATTACCAACTATCCTACAACCAAGGCAATACTAACTGCACAAGTTCTGGATTAAATGCAAAAAGTGAACTTGTTAAGTGCCTTACATATATGTTAGAGGTTTATATCACCAACTACTACCTATCCAGTTCATTCAATGCAAAACATTGCTAAGACTATTACTAATACTAATTCCATAAAAATATTAAGACAATGATCATGCATCTATATACATCACACTGTTCACAAAAGTTTTTGAGTGGTATCCTTTTTTTCAACCACTTAAAAACTCAAAACAAAACATGTCAACTGGGCTTAAATTTTTTATTTTTCTTCTAGCTAAATATAAACATCACATAACACAAAACAACACAAATGAAACATAAATATGATGATTATAACTATTATAAAGTAGACAATGGAAAAAGAAACAGAATAACAAAAATCTTCGGCGGAGGTACACCCCTGCTCCTAATTAAAAGTTGATGCACTCTCCCAAGTGCATATTAACAACTAAACACAAAAAGGTGTAGGAACATACATTGGATGATCTAGGTGTTTTAAGATAGTCATCCCTCTTTTGGGGCATAATGTCATTCACTGATTGGAAAAGATAGTGGTCTAGTGGCACCTATGGAAATCTAAACATAACCCTACTCATTAATAGAAAGGTAAATAAGAGATTCCATGATATCCTTTTTAGGGTCTGCATTGGAGCCTCATCATCCTCTGTGAACAAATTAAAAATCATACGTCTTGCCTTAGGCATTGGTTGTATGATAGTTGGAATAATCGCTTGAGCAACTGGAATGTGGCTCCCAGCTAATGACCTCATCTTTGATTATAATGATTCTACCTCCTTGCATAGACCCCATAAATTAGGCACATGAAACCCTCAAAGTCGTACACTTATTCGGGTCTAAAAATTATATATATAATGGCATATGTAGATCTCCCATGAACCCCTCTATGACTGTCCTTACACGACCTTGAATCTAGGCTTAGAATCCTTTAATATGGTTTAGACCCATAGCAAGATCTTAATGAACAATGTGGTTAACTGGGTCATTGTATATGTTACACAATCACTATCTCCTACAAGAACTCCACACTCACAAAACTAACAACTATTGGGTAAGAGGCAAAGTGATATCCATGACTAGTGCTGAAGTAAAAGATGAGGCTAATTTTAACCCCCCAAATATGGTACTCGAAATGCTACACGGTGCTTATGACACCAAAGGACCACAATCTAACCCATGACTTATATTTGAACCTGTATACTTTATGACATCATGTAAAATACAGAAATAATAAACTAAAATATGCCATAAGGTTCAAAAATTGTAAAACATACTATAAGAGAATATGGTGTATCAATACCAAAGCACGAACTGAAATAAACTGTCTAAACATATTGTAGTCTGAAAGCCTCTAAAACTGAACTGTATAAATAAAGAGTTACTGGGACATGTACCAAACTAACTCCAACCACTGAAATAAACTAAGTAATGAAATAATAAATAAATGATCATGTCCTAGAAGGATGAGGACTCACTTCTAACTCTGACTACTGAGACTAGAATGCTACTTATGCTTTGGAGCTGTTGCTTCTATACATATGGTATAAAACACCATAGCACAAATACGTCAGTACGCTTGAATATACTGGTATGCAATTGAGGTAGGCTGAATGCAAGGGTTTATATGCATGAACTATGGTAATCAACTGTATAACATAAATGTGAGAACACATGTATCAATAAATGACTGTAACTGAATTCATGATGATACTAACTACTAACTATAAATACTGATAACATGAGTATTGATAACTGATACTGAGCGTTTATATCTGATAGTCTAGGTTCTAATAGAACTAGCTGAGTTCTGTACTATTTTGAGTTGACTATTTCTGATAGTCTTGAATTTTGAATAACTATCTGAGCTCTATTACTGAGACTGAGACTGAAACTATAACTGTGAGAATTAGTTATCTTATCGACATGCCTCAATTAAAGCAATGTTGCCGAGTTGGGGTCCAATCTGTAACCCTAATTTGAAAGGTTCCATTACCACACCATAGGTAAGGACAAGCTATGAGTGATCCCTCATCTAATAGGTACTTTAAGGAGAATGGTGTGACCCTCATCTAACAGGTTAAGCGACCTCATCGACCCTCCTCTAACTGGTTAGTTGTCTCAACCTTTGTTGGCTACATAGTTCTAGAGCATATGGATTGCTTCTAAGAATCACACCCTCTGCTCACAAGTGCGTTCCCATCCATGGACTCACTCAGTGCTGAATCATACTCCCATCTGATTAGACACTAAATTAATTATACTGAACTGACTGGACAGAGTTTACTGAATTTCGTTGACTGATGAAGTATCACTAAGATATGGAAGTCATTTTGAACATAAGGGTAAAGCATAGGTTCATCATTTTTGTCGCAATTAAGTCATAAGGTATATTTCATATTATCTTAGGCATTTTATCAAACACCTTGCATAAATAACTATAAGCATATGCATGGACAATAAATTAATTCATCATGGTTTCATAAATCAACTCAATTTAGTATATTTCTATCAACATGGTAGCATAAATTAATGAAATCATATTTAATGATTCCAACTTAGGTATCATCCACAACTTCAACATGATCATAATCAATCCAAAACATAAACATCAAAATTTATAATTTAAAATTATATTCTTGGGCATCATGGAGGAAAAGAATCCATGAATGAACACTTGACATACCTGGATTGATGATTTATAGAAGATTGGTGGAGAAAATCTTGAGTTCTTGAATTGGGATAATGCACCTAAGGTTTCTTGTTCTTAGGGATTGATCTTTAAGAGAATCTCTAATTTGGTGTTGTGAATAAATAATGAAGTTATGAGCTATGGTATGGTATAATTAGGGGTTAAAACGGATGGAAAAGGACCCAAATACCCTATTAAAAATGGCTTAAAAATCGTTGAATGGGATCTGCAATAGTCCATCACTGGCTTGATGGTCCGTCGGCCTAACCATCGCAATTGGACCAGAATCGAGACTTACTGCCTTAGTATCGACGGGTTGGGTGACAGTTCATCGTAAGTTGATGGGCAGTCAACTTGTCCTCGTACCTTAGCCAGAAGATTGACTTACTACTTCACCCACCATGGTTTGGGCGATGGTCCATCGCTAGCTCGTTGGTCCATCGGCCTGACCATCACTTCTGAGAAGTTCGAATAGTCCTCTATAAAACATTCATAACTTTTTACTCCGAAATTGGTATTGTTCGAAAGCTAATTCAAATTCCCACATGATAAAAAGTCAAAATTAAGGAAATTCTATCTAGTTTAAACATTAATAATTTATGAAATCATCACTAACTCTTCAGGAGACTAGATTTGACTTAAAGAATGTTTGGGGTATTATAATATCTCCCCCTTAGAAACATTCAACCTCGGATAAGACTGATTGAGATAGGAGAAATAGTAAACTGAAGCACATCCTGAAAATGAGTGACTGAAACATGATTCCATGACTAACATGATTGATAAAACTGAATATATATCATATTGAACATGCATATCTTATGCATGAGTAACTGATTCATGAATACATGAATGATTGATTTGAGGAACAAAGTTTCTCACAATGAGAATGCATATCTGATGCATTATTACTTGACTGAACTGATACATGATGCAATGGTATTTAATACCAAGTTTACAGTAGAATTCTAAGCATGAAATATATACCTAGCTTGTAACTTAAACCTGAACATGAAACTGAAAAGCTTAAGGAGAACTATTACCTTGAGCTAGATCTAAGTTAGCACCAAAGATATGAGGGTACTTTGATTGCATATCTGCTTCTGCTTCCCAAGTAGCTACCTCAACGGACTGATTTCTCCAAATAACTTTGACTAGAGGGACTTCTTTGTTCCTCAATCTGTGAATGTGATAGACTAGAATTTTGACAGGAATCTCTTTATAAGAGAGGTTGTTCTGAACATCTATGCTCTGAATAGGGACAAAGACTGTCGGATCACCTATGCACTTCTTGAGCAAAGAAAAATAGAAGACTGGATAAACTGAGGCCAAATCTGAAGGCAACTCAAGCTCAAAAGCTACCTTGCCTAAACAACTGAGAATTTTGAAGGTACCGATATATCGAGGACTAAGCTATCCCTTCTTGCCAAACTGCTTCACTCCCTTCATGGGAGAGATCTTTATATAGACATAATAACCAATCTTTAACTTAAGTTCTTTTCTATGCACATCTGTAAAAGACTTCTATCGGCTCTGAGCAGTCTAAAGTCTTTCTCTGATCAACTTGACATTTTCTAAGGCATCGAATATTAAGTCAAACCCTATAACTAAAGACTCACAAAGATCAGACCAACCGACTAGAGATCTGTATCTCCTTCCATAAAAAGCTTTGAATGGAGCCATTTGAATACTGGGATGATAGTTATTATTATATACAAACTCAATCAAAAGCAAGTGGTCATCCCAACCACCCTTGAAATAAATTGCACATGATCTTAGCATGTCTTCTAAAGTATAAATGGTCCTTTCTTCTTGATCATCTGTTTGAGGATAGAAGGTTGTACTGAGATGAACTTGGGTACCAAGACCCTTTTGGAACACTTTCAAGAAATGAGAGGTGAACTAAGTACCTCTATCTATGATAATATATAATGGAACACCGTGCAATCTAACCAACTCTCTAATGTAGAGTTTTGTGTAATCCTCAACTGAATAAGATGTATAGACTGGAAGAAAATAAGCTGATTTTGTTATCCTTTCTTCAATGACCCAAATTGAATCATGCAGGCGATGAGTACAAGGCAATTCCATCACAAAGACCATGTTAACTTCTTCCCACTTCCAAGTAGGAATACTGAACTCATGCATGGACCCACTAGTCTTCTGATGCTCTATCTTAACTTACTAAAATTTAGAGAAATTAAAAATAAACTTTAAAATATCTCTCCCCATCATACTCCACCAATAGATCTCCCATAAGTCGCAATACATCTTTGTGGCTCCTGGATGAATATAGTAATGCACACCTTGTGCTTCTGTAAGAATTTGCTGTGTTAAGTTATGTACACGTGGAACACACAAACGACCCTAACAACGTAGAACACCATATCCCTCTCAGGAGAAAACCTCTAGTTTTTTTTCCTTGACTGACTCTTTCAACTTGACTAGACTGGGATCTCTATCTACCTTCTCCTTTACCTCATAAAGATGATTTTGAACTATTCTGAACCCATATATTACCCTCTAAATAATCAACTAGGCAAACAACTAGTCAGGTAAGCTGATTAATTTCCTGATCTAACTTTCTCTTACTATCCTCAACATGAGTAACACTACCCATAAATAGTCTACTGAGAGCATGGGCCACTTTATTGTCATTGCCTGGATGGTAATGGACACTCATGTCATAATCTTTCAAGAGCTCTAACTACCTCCTCTAACAAAAATTGAAATATTTCTGCGAAAATACATTTTGAAGTCTCTTATGATGTCTGACCTCATCTGCATGATGTCTATATAGATAATGCCTCTAGATTTTTAAGGAAAAAACTATGGTTGCTAACTTGAGATAATGAATAGGATAATTCTTCTCATGGGGTTTAAGATGTTTGGAGGCGTAGGATATGACCTTACCATGCTGCATAAAGACACAACCCAAACCTGCTCTGGATGCATCACAATACACTATGCACCGATCGAAACCATCTGGAAGAGCCAAAACTGGAGCTAAGGTTAGTCGAGTCTTCAACTTTTGAAAACTCTTCTCAGAAGGATCTGACCATTGAAACTTACTTTCTTCTGAGTCAATCTGGACATAGAGGATGCAATAGAAGAAAATCCCTAAACAAACCATCGGTAATAGATAGCCAAACCCAAGAAACTCCTGATATCTGATGGAGATATAAGACGAGGCTAGTTTTTTACTACTTTGGTCTTTTAAGGATCAACTCTGATGCCATCAATGGAAATGATATGACCAAGGAATGCTACTGACCTTAGCCAAAATTCGCACTTACTAAATTTGGCAAATAACTAATGATCTCTGAGAGTCTGACGCATGATTCTGAGATGGTCTGCATGATCATGTTTATTGCAGGAATAGAAAAGAATGTCCTCTATGAAGACTATGACAAAGATTTCCATGTACTACTTGAACACACGATTCATCAAGAACAAGAAAGTGGAAGGGGCATTTGTAAGACCAAAGGACATAATACGAATTTGAAGTGACCATAACGAGTATAAAAGGTTTTTTTGGAATGTTATATTCTATAAATCTAAGCAAACAATAGCCTGATCTAAGGTCTATCTTAGAGAAATAGCTGGCACCCAAAAGTTGGTCAAACAAGTCATTAATTTTGGGAAGAGGATACTTGTTCTTGACCGTAACATTGTTGAGCTGATGGTAGTCTATACACAATCTGAGAGAACTATCATTCTTATGCATGAATAAGACTGGTGTGCCCCATAGGGACACACTGGAGTTGATAAATCCCTTATTTAAGAGATTCTTCAACTGCTTCTTCTATTCTCTGAGTTTTGCTGGTACCATTCTGCGTGGTAGAATATACATAGGTTGAGTATCTGGAACAAGATCAATGTTGAAGCCTATTTCTATTTAGGGAGGAATTCCTAAAAGATCTTTGGGAAAGACATCTGAATATTCATTCACGACTGGACTGATTTGAGACTGGGTATTTTAGAACTAGTGTCCTTAACTCGAAGAGGATGATAGACACATTCTTTAGATATTATTTTCCTTGCCCTAAGGTAATAAAAATACTGACCTCTAAAAGCTAAAATGCTACCCCTCTATTCTAGGATAGTTTTATTCAAAAACTGAAACTGGACTATTCTATATCTACAGTCGATTGTTGCATAGAAGGAATGAATCCAATCCATACTAAATGACATCAAAATCAGTTATCTCTAATTTAAGTAAATCTAATGAGGTGACTTTCTAAAATATCATAACCAGATAGTTCCTATATACTCATCGGGCAATGACCATTTTAACCACTAGGGTGGAGACTGAAAAAGGATCTGCTAAAATTTCAAGACTGACTCTGAAATCAATTACTATATAAAGAGTAACAAAGGACAAAAAAGCTCCTAGATTTAGTAAAGCATAAACAGGTAAGTGAAAGATCTATAATGTACTAGTAACCATATTAGGAAAATTTTCCTAATTTTGCCAGGACTGGAGAGCTTAAAGTCTGTTTGGGTGTTGCCCACTAGTAGCACTAGAAGTGGCACCCTGCTGATTTGGAGGACCCGACTGAGCTGAGAAACGATTTTGCTGAACCTGAAAACCTAACTCGGGATAATCTCTGACTCTATGGCCTGGCTTTCCACATCTGAAATAGATGTTGCTGCCAGCTCTGCAAATACCCTTGCGGTTCTTACCACAACTCTGACAAAAGGGTTTAGTTCGAGCATTTCTAACACTGCCATGAGACTTAGAGCTTGGAACCCTGTCTCTATTACCATCCTTGAACTTAGGAGCAAAAGCACTGGCTAAAAAAAGAGATGAAACTGATGACTTGGGATAAAACTGAGAACGGTTTCATCCCTCTGAATTACACTTAGCAAAGATAAAACTACCTATCTTAACACTCTAATTCCACTTCCCCCTCATCTTCATCTTTTGCTCTTCTATCTATGGAGCATGGGTCATAAGACTAGCTATGTTTATGTCGCTATTTTACATCGTGGACCTGCCCTTATTTACTACCCTATCATTCACCCTAGAAACAAACTTACTCATCTTTTCCCTGCTATATGCAACCACTTGAGGAGCATATCTATATAATTGAGTAAACTTCAGAGAATACTCTTTCACCATCATGTTTCCCTACCTGAGGTTGAGAAATTTTAACAGCTTGTCTGATCTCAGCTCTAGGGGAAAGAATCTATCTAAGAATGTGTTGACAAACTCCTACCACTCAATATGCCCTGCATTAACTGACCTCTCTAACTTTTACTATTTGAACCAAGTATGAGCAATATCCTATAACTAATATGCAACTAGCTCAACATTCTCACTAGGAGTAACCCCAGTGCTATCAATAACTTTTTGAACCTGGTCAAGGAATCCCTGAGGGTCTTTATCTGACTTAGACCCAAAAAAAGATAGAGGATTTGTTTTGGGTGAAGTTCCAAATCCTAGCTGCAGCTAAATTTGCAACGGGGTTGGATGGAATGACAGTCGGTTGTTAATTCTAAGTAGCAATCGACAGAACAAGAGTAGTGAATACAGCTCTAAACTTTGCATGAGTGACATGGTCGCCCAAAGGATCTTCGGGCTGAGGGTCTAATTGATTCCTAGTTTTCTTCTTGAGAGGTATGCTCTGTAAATGGAAGAGAAAGGAATTAAATTGAGAGATGAGATTATGCTCACTAGCACCACATGAATACTAAAAAAATAGGATACTATTCCTATATATATATATTATAGCCTCCTATACATAAATTTAGCATGCAACACGCCTATTCACAAAACTCTACTAGATGCGGATTTCAGTAAGACTCTGATACCAAGTTTATAACGCCCTGAATCTGGTACCTAGAATACTACATGGTGATCATAACCTGGAAGGACCACAAGCTAATCCATGACTGATATCTGTACTCATATATTACATGACATCATGTAAAATACGAAAATAATATACTGAAACATGCCATAAAGTTAAAAATGGATAAAACATACTATCAGAAAGTACTGTATATCAATACCAAAATATGAACAGAAATAAATTGTCTGAATGTACTGTAGTCTGAAAGCCTCTAAAACTGACCTGTCTAAATAAGGACTTTATGGGATATATCCCCAACTAACTCCAACTACTAAAATAAATAAAGAAATGAAATAGTAATGAATGATCATGTCCTCAATGGATGAGGACTCACTGATAAATTTGACTGCTGAGACTAGAATTCGACTGATGCTCTGGAGCTCGTGCTTTTGAACCTATGGTATCAAACACCATAGCATAAATATATCGGTATGATCGAATGTATTGGTATGCAAGTGAGGTAGTATGAATGCAAGGGTTTATGTACATGAACTATGCTAATCCACTGTATAACATAAACATGAGAATACATGTATCAATAAATGAGTATAACTAAATTCATGGTAATACTAACTACTGAGTCTGAATACTGATAACATGAGTACTGATAACTGATACTAAATGACAGTATCTGATAGTCTAGGTTCTGATGGAATAAGCTGAGTTTCGTACAATTTTAGATTAATTGTTTCATACAATCCTAAATTTTGCAGAACTATCTGAGTTATATTATTGAGACTAAGACTGAAACTGTAACTGTGGGAATTATCTATCTAACTGCATGCCTCAATTAAAGCAACATAACTGAGTTAGGGTCCAATTTGTAACCCTAATTGGAAGGGTGTCAATACCACATCCCTAGTAATGAAAAGCTTTAAGTAATCTCTCATCTAACAGGTACTCTAAGAAGAATAGTGGGACCCTTATCTAATAGGTTAATCCACCTTATCAACACTCATGCAACAGGTTATATGTGTTAACATATGCTGGCTACATAGTTGTAGAGTCCAATGATTTCTTCTAAGAATCACACCCTCTGCTATCTGGTGAGTTCCCATCCTTGGGCTAACTCGGTGCTGAATCCTACTTCTATCTGATCAGACACTGAGTTAATTATACTGAACTAACTTGACTGAGTTTACTGAGTTTTGTTGACTGATGGAGCGTCACTGGGATCTGATAACTGACTGAGATTACTTAGTTTTCCTGAGTCATGAGACTGACTAAATTCTATTAAACATGAATTGACTGAGAGTATCTTGAAAACTGACATTGTCTCTAGCCACACAGCTAAATTATCGAGTACAAGTACCCCCCAGGACTTAATAACATGAATCTAACAAGACATAAAACCTCCTTGACTCACGACCATATTCAACTATCCATAATACAATCATTAGGGAATTTCATGAGGCACTTGCTTATAATAGTTTGGTACGTCAATAAGAAAGAATATAAACATGTCATAATTTCATAGGCTAATCTCATGAGCAATCCATCAAAAAATTTAAATGCATAACAGTAACATGGAAGTTATTTTGAATATAAGGGTAAAACATAGATTCATCGTTTAAGTCACAATTGAGTCAGAAGGTATATTTCCTATTCTTTAAGGAATTTTATCACACACCTTGCATGCATAACTATAAGGTTAGGCATGGACATTAAATTAATTCATAAAGGTTGCACAACTCAACATAATTTAGTAGATTTTAATCCACATGATAGCATAAATTAATAAAAACAAATTTAATGATTCCAACTTAGGTATAATAAACAACATCAACATGATCATAATCAATCCACAACATCACAATTTATAATTTAAAATTGGATTCTTGGGCATCATAGACGAAAGAAATCTATGAACGAACACTTGACATACCTGGGTGGATGATTTCTGAAAGATTTGTGAAGGAAATCTTGAGTTCTTCAATTGGGATTAACCACCTAGGGTTTTTTGTTCTTGGGGATTGATCTTTGAGAGAAACCCTAATTTGGTGTTGTGAATAAATAATAAAATTATTAGCTATGGTCTATTATAATTAGGGGTGAAAACGGTTAGAAAAAGACCAAATTACCCTTTTAAAAACAGCTTAAAAATTGCTGAACGGGACCTGCAATGATCCATTGCTGGCTCTACTGTCCATCGGCCTGACCGTCGCACTTGGACAAGAATAGGGACTTCCTGGCTTAGTATCGATGGCTTGGGCAATGGTCCCTCACAAGCTCGATGGTCCATCAGCCTGTCCATCGCACCTTTGCTAGAAGGTTGACTTACTGCCTTGACTGCAATGGTTTAGGCAATGGTACATCGCAAGCTCGATGGTTTGTCGACCTGACCGCCACTTCTGAGTAGTTCCAACAGTCCTTTATAAAACGTCCATAACATTTTACTCCGATACAGTATTTGGACAAAATTGGTATTACTGGAAAGATAATTCAATTTCACACATGATAAAAAGTCAAAATTGGGGAAATTCTATCTGGTCTAAACATTAATAATTTAGGAAGTCATCACTACCTCTTGTGGAGACTAGATTTTACTTAAAGAAAGTTCAAAGTATTACACTAGTGCTGATATGACTGTGGTCCCCTCCCCACCTACAGTTTTAATGGGCTCAATTCTCTGATCTACTAAATCAATATCAATACTCATACTTGGCATCTTAACAGGCTCAACCAAAATAGAAGTCCTATTAAATTTTGTTACACTTGCAAAAGTGAAATATTGTGCTTGTTGTTGTGCAATTGGCTTGGCCACATCCTTATTCATTCCAACATCTTCCATATGGGTTACCTTTACCATGTAATCATATCTTTAATAGGTAATACTTAGGCCATATCACATAATCACTATACCAAACATGGGAAGGATTGGTTGGTGAACTCGCTAAATGCTCACTTATGGGTATCAGTCTGAATGGACCTTGGAAAATCAATGTCATAACTAGCTATCACGTCAGCTATAAAGGCGACTCTATACTAGGCGATTATATTATCCACAGATGTCTGACTCATGTGATGCCTTACTACTTCCCACAAAAACTATGCTACAAAGTGCAACAATGCCTTCTTAATTTTGCCTATCCCCTTAACCCAAGAGGCATCAATACCCAACTATTCTATCAACTCGGCTACCTATTTATCCATTCCTACGATTTATAACCTATGCTTAGCCTCCCTCATCATGCGAATACTATGTACTAACCTCATATAATAGTCCAACTCAGTTGTAATGGCCAACCTTCAGTCTCTATCCTAAACAAAACCTGCCTTATCATTCCCTTTAAAATATCGACCCTATTCCCTCTTACTATTATATGGGTCAGCTAGGGAGTGTAAACTTTTCTACCCTTAATCAAGGTAACCAAGTAAATGGAAAATACATAGGAGAAATAAAACTATTTGACAATCCTCGAGCTATATGAACCTAAAGGCTAGTTCATCCATAAAAGTTGATATCTCATAAATTAAGCATGCAGGTCTGGAGCCCCTACCAAATTGGGTAACTAAATATTTTTCTCTTCTACAATACCATATCACATTTTACCCTACTAATAAATAATGTTCTCTCTATTATAAATCTGTTGCATGGCCTTCACTCACTATCTCAAGTTAAACTAAGCTATGGGAACTACAAACATGTTTGTTGAGTTTGACTCTTAAGAAGCAGGTGCTGAAGTTGTATCCAAAGTACAGGCCTAAGTACCCTAAGCAAAAGATGAAAAAATCTTCTGTGGAACCTAGGTTACGTCATCACCATTATTTGATTATAGTAAAGACGAATCGAATTCAAACTCTCTCTCAATTGAACCAAATGTAGACTCTGAACCATCCTAAGACTGGGAGGTAGCTGCATACTCTTCCTTACCAGAACTTGTACCTTAATAAACTGCTTCACCTATATATATCCTGACTTATCCTTTCCCTCACAAAATTTGTGAGAGTGTTTTGGTGAAGTCGTGGCTGACTTCATCTAGAGACCATTCCAGATGAAGCGGGATGGTGAAGTTTAGATCCCTAGTTATAGTGGTGTAGGTTGAGTGTGCAACTTAATAAAAAATGGTGCTGGCTTAGAGCCTAACTAAGTGAATGCCCTAGCTATAGCCTGCCATATGTCTGGCCCTTAGTCTGGTATTGGACTTATGGTGTACTGTGAACACTCACTGGATACTCCTCAACGATTCCACTCTACTCAAGAGACTTAGCACATAACCTAGAAGGTACTCTCTTCTTTTTAGTAGCCTTGGGTGCGATCATACCTATTAAACGGGTTATTAGTATTTGAAACACAATACTTGAATATAAATTTAGAAGAAAATGGACTATTCAAGAAAGATACTACCTACAAACCCTACCTTTGGGACGTAGGTAATACCTAATACCTAAGAGGCCACCTATTGGCTTGTAAGTACCACTAACGTGTTTGTAAGTATCTTTTGTTGGTACCGATTAAGAGTAAGTTATATTTACCCAAAAAATTTTATCCAAAATTTTTATAATTCTACTTTTGAGATCAATTTGAAACAAGAAAACATGGAAAAAGTCAATTTCCACAGGTATTTTAGGATTTGTTCTCATTATTCAACATTTACTTCAAATTGTTATTGTGATCATAGGTTTTGTAAACCAAAAATCATTCTACAAATTAATTTCTACCATGTTTATACTCCACAAATTTTAAGAACTATGAGGATTTAAAAATTTTATGATTATTTCAAGTACTGTCTCAAATTCAATTGTAAAGAACAAGTTTTTATACAACTTGGATCCAAGAATTCTTTCTCGGAATGGAGAGTATGGAAGTAGAAAATGAACATTAGAAATTTTCTGTAACTCTCTAAAAATTTGTGTTCAAGTTGAGAGTTTATGTGTGGGATTTGCCTTTTCGTTAGAGAGTTTAAAATAAAGTGGAAGTTTTGAATTTGAAAGGTTTGGGGAAATAAAGGTTCAGTTATGAGGGTTTAAAAATCGATGGTAGGCTAGATCGGGCCAGGTCAACAAGCCATAACACTAAAAATTTTATAAAAAATAGCCCTCTTATCGACCCTACCTATGTTTCCACTTACATCCCATAGATAGTACCTACACCATCTATTAGTAGAGGTAATAGGTTGATCTTGTACTCAAGTTCTCTCAAATTCGTACGACCCTGAGCTATGGGGTCATAGGTTGTACTGACGAGATTGTGAATAGGGTTAATAAGTGCAACTTCAGAGACCCAAAATTTCATCTGATTCCCATGACTCAACTTATATTTTGTTGGTTGGACCTAATACCCCTTAATAGCGTTATAGATCTACTTACCTTAAATTGTCTGAAATTTTGTAATTTTTATCATTCTCCAGTTGTTTCTCCATGTTTATAACTTACAAATTAGCAATAAAACTGAATACAAATACCTTGGGTTGCCTCCCAAGCAATGCCTGATTTAACATTGGGCCATGACGTGGCTATGTTGGGTACTCAAATTTCACCAATAACCCTATGGATTTCCATTCATACAGTGCATGATTTAATGTTGCGACCCAACTTAGTTGCCTTGGCCAATCAATCTTTAGCAAAACTACTGTCTTCACATCCTTTTAATTCCTTCATGCATCCCATATAATGCTTGACACAATGCTTATTTACCATGAATAAAGAATCAACAACTCATTATATCTTAATTGCACCATGTAGATGGTGAATGGTTTAAACGACCTATACTTCAACGTGACAGGAAACATGCAAAGTCTTAAATTATACTCAAAAACCAAATCAATAGGCTGGAATACCTTCTCTCAATCTTCTTGACATGATAAAACTTCATCTCCTCCTTACACAAGGAATAAAACACATACACACGGAGATTTAATTCATCAAACTCATTCATCTTACCCATTGACAAGTTTATAGCATCACTCTACTCAAAAGCTCTTCTTCAATACCCTTAGTTGCATATTCTCAAGTTCAACTGAAAAGTACCAAGATTTGCCGTACACAATCTGAAAAGGAAAGGCAACTATGGGAGTTTTTTAAGCTGTACAATAGGCCTAAAATGGATAATCTAACTTCTTTGACCAATCATTCAAGTTCGCATTCACAGTCATTGCAAATATAGACTGTATCTCATGATTGGGGACCTCAACCTGCCCACTTGTCTGTGGAAGGTAAGGTGTCTCCACCTTATTTTTCACACCATATTTCTCAAGTAGGATCTTAAATACAAATTATAGAAATGGGACCCAGCTTCATAACTGATAGCACTTGGTGTACAAAACTAAGAGAATATTTTCTTCTTCAAAAATGTTGTGGCACTATGACCCTTATTATAGTGAATCCTAACAAGTTGCACCCATTTAAACACATAGTACACTACTCAGAAAATGTATTCCATGCCCTGTAAACCAAAAAATTGACCTATGAAATCAATTCCCCACACATAAAATTTTTTTAGCTCATGAATAGATGTTATAGGGATCTTATTTTTCCATGAGATATTTCCTTGTTTTTTAAATTGTTCCTAGGACCAATCATAATCATGTGCATATTTATAAATAGTCAGCTAATAGTAACCGCACTGCAGATTTATTTGCACCATATGATTACCCCAATGGTGACCCCTAACTGGAGATAAATGATAGTTCATAAGGAGTCTCATCATCTCAACATTGGGAGTAAACCTTGAAATCACACATTCACACTCATGTAAAATAAGTAAGGCTCATCTTAGAAAACTTTTTGTACCTCATGCATAATTCATTTTTGCTTCTAGGGCATGTCTTAGGACCATACCACCGGCATCACATATCAGCTTAAATTAAAGATTTTAATCTAGAGGCATAATGATAAGGGCAGAAATAAACTTATCTTTTAGGAACTCAAAGGCCATAAGAAAGGAATTATCAAACACAAACTTTACTTCCTTCTCTAATAACTTGAGTAACAATTTTGCTATCTTAAAGAGGTCTTTGATGAACCTCTAATAGAACCCTTTATGACCCAAGAAACTCTGATATCTTTCATAGAATTTGGTGGATGCTATTTTTGAATTATCTCAAAATTATTCTTATCAACCTCTATTTCTTTCTTTGAAATCTTATTTTCTGACACCATCCTTTGTTTAACCATGAAGTGACACTTCTCCCATTTTAACTACAGGTTGCATTCTCCGTATCTCTGAAGTAAATTAGATAAGAGATCCATATAGTTATAAAATAATTCACCGATAATTTAGAAATCATTCATAAATACCTCTATAGTATTCTCCACCATATTAGAAAATATGCACATTATGCAACACTGAGAGATGGAGAGAGCATTAAAAAGTCCAAAAGGAATTCTTTTGAATGCAAATGTACCATAAAGACATGTGAATGTGGATTTTTCTTGATCTTTAAGGGCAATAGAAATCTGATGATTTACTGAATAGCATAAACATTCAATACTATCCTGTTTCTGCAAGACAGACTAACATCTTGTCCTTGAATGGCATAGGAAAAAGATTATTCTACATCAAAGTACTCTTCTTTTGAAAATCTATAAAAACTCTCCATCCCGTAATTGGTCGTATGGCTACTAACTTGTTCTTCTCATTAAGGACCATAGTTATCACACTCTTCTTTAACACACACTTAATCGATCTTACCCATTTATTTTCGGTAGTAGGGTAAACCACAACTGTATCAAAGTAGTTGATAATCTCTTTCTTCACCACCTCTTGAATAGGTTGATTCAAAAGACATTAATGCTCAATTCTATACTAACACGTTGGTTCTAGCTAAATTTTATGACTACAAATTATAGGCGAAATCTTGATAATATCCACCATAGCCCAACCAATGGCCTGAATAAATCTATTCAAAACAAAAATTAAGGTCTCAACCTATGTATCCACTGAATCAACAACAATGATAGATAATAAGTTATTGTTGGCCCTTGTGAATATATAATGATAGATAGGTTTTACTACTTGACTGGGTAGATTATGATTATTTTTCGGATTTTAGTATGGTTATGCAAGTTTTATATTATTGGGCCCAATGTCGTGATTATGATATTTGATGGATTTGGGATAGTGATTTATTCTTGAAAAGAATGCGGTTTAGTTTATTATCATTTAGATGCTTATGATTATCTTTTTTCATCATAGGTGAGTGCATTGCATAGATTTTCCACTTTCATGCTCACTAGTACAACTCCAACTAAAAATATGGTTTTACTAATATTTTCCTAAAAAGAAATTTATTCCAACTTTTAAATTTAAAATTTATTCTTTCATAATGGGAATTGTACCACCTTAATGAATAATTCACGAGCTTTTACGAATTAAAATGATGTTTTAGAGTTTTGACCAAGAAAGAATCCAATCTACGATCTTACGACAACTATTTACTTTAATCAATACCAATTTTCACCCTTTTTATATTTTTTTCATGATTTAGCTTCAAAGTTTACCTAGGGAATAGATTTACAATCATACATATATATATCTATAGTACTGGATGAAGTAGAGTGAGGATGATAATAAAGACTAGAAATCTTTGATCAGTAACAGCAAAGTATATATGTGTATTCTCAAATCACATAGGGGGCCATCATCCATGATTCTGATTCCTTTCACTTTTGTTTTTTTTATTATGAAAAATTACCTCATGTTTACTCGTATGGTTAGGGATCTTGATTACGATAATACTAGTTTATGTTATTATTAGGAGACCTTAAGAGTGTAGTATGAATACTTTAGGTTGCACCTTTATTTATGAGTATATATATATATTAATATATGTATGGTATTACTGTATATAATCTGTTCGTTTATTTGTTCGTGTTGTATATCCATTCTATGGCTTTGTATACTACTAGACATATCCTTATTTTTCTCTTTATTTGTATATTGTCCCGGGATATATGGTATAGTGCTTAGACCTATGAGTATTGCTAGATAGGATAGTTTATTGTTATTTCCTTCTTACTTTTATTATGTTAGTTTTCCAGATATTTAGGTGTACTTTAAATTCCTGCTAGCACTTTATATATATTTGGATTATCTTTGTAGCTCAGTCGATAGATGCCTACTAAGTATCATATGTTTGGTACTCATACAATACATCAGCAGCCACAGATCATTGTATATATATTCTTACCGTTGTTGTCTACATTATCTGGAGCATCTATGTTTTTTATACTTAGGTTGAGCTCCTGTCATTCTGATATTACCATTCTAATCTCAATATTAAATTCATAGATGGGTTCTATCATTATATATATTTAGTAGTTTTTTTGTAATCTTATTATATTAAAATCTTTTGTTAATGTGTGAGCTAATGCTAACATATTTGAGGCTTCTAACTAAGAATAATTGCAAAGTCTTAAGAAACTTTTGTCATTTTTGATTATTTTATGTTTGATTTTGCACTAGAATCTATGATGCAAAAGAACCAACAAGGATGTAAGCAAAGGAGTAGAAATTTGAAGTAATTCAAAAAGAAGTGTGGCTGATGACATTTTTGATAAGTCATCAGCCCTGTGATAAGATATCAGCTTCATCGTTAGCCTTAGATAGAGAATGCACCTGAGTTTAAAGTTGTGACGACATTTTGTAATAAGCTATCAAAGAGCTGATAAGTCGTCAAAGTTGTTGTCAGCCTAAGACAAAACACAAGGGCTGATGTAGAGACTTGACGACATTTATGATAAGTCATCAAGGAGCAGATAAGACTTCATCGGTTATCGTCAGCTTTAGGCAGCGAGTATTAAAAGTAAAACGGAGCTGACAACATTTGTGATAAGTCGTCAGCCTCCTGATAGGTTATCATGAATAGAGTTACCTAATCTAAGGAATTTCAGAACTTTATTATATTGTTTCCATATTTAAGGTGAACGATTTAAAGATTTGTTGAGGTTTTCTTAAAAAAAAAGAAAAAACTTGAGTATTGAGACACATATTTTGATATTTTCTCTCTCTAGTTTTCTTACTTGAACAAGCAATTATTTTGAAGATGTTATCATCATTATTTTGGGATTACAATTGTGATCAAATCTGAGAATCTCTAGATTATATTCATCTTGTGGTAACTTTATCGTTCAAATCATGAATATAACTAGTTTTTTTGATTATTACATCATGAGCGGCTAAATTCTGTTAACCTGAATTATGGGATCTAGGATTAAGTCATGATAAGGTGCTGAGTGTTCAAGATTCAAAAGGTGGTAGGTCTCCTTTATAATTCTAAGTTTTTAATTATCGTCTATTGGTTGCTAATGATAGATAACACCTGGTTTAATTTTCTTGTGAAAGAAATCAAATATATTGGGAAGTGAATTATTAAAAGACACTTGGAAGCACTAAAATATTCCATTTAATAATTGGCGTTGTAACAAGGTTGATTAACCTGAGGTAAAATCTAGTGATGAATATAAATTCCCTAATTCCAATAGGATTAGGTAATTAAATGCTAAAATAGGCCGAGAGACATTTAGGCATAACTTCGATAAAGATAACTTGTCATCCTACTTATTATGAGAATCTTGAACCACCGTTAGCATCTGTTAATTACCAAAACCCCTAGTGAACATCATTCTGGTTTTCCCATAAACTCTTGTTTATGAACACTGTAACTAAAGTGATCAACAATTACTTTCTAAAGTAAAAATCCCTATTTCAGGAAACATCTAGCTATCAATTGATTAAATTTCAAACGACTTAAGTTCACACCATAATTCCTGTGGGATTTAGCCCCAAACTAGTTTGGTTTTATATTGAAAATGATTGCTTACATTCTCATTAGAGAGGTGTAGTTTGTGCGTTATCAAAAATGGCGACGTTGCCGAGGAATACGATTGTAAATAAAAGTTGGGTGTGCTAATTGACTATTAGTCAAGTTTCCTAGTTTTGCATTTATTTGTTGTTTTTGTTTATTGCAAGATCTTTGTAGCGTATTCCAAGCACCAAAAGTTCCGGAGAACCATTTTTACCACTTAATCCAGAACCACAACGAATTGGAAGAATAGTAGAAGAATAAGAGGCTGATAGATTAGTAGCCTTAGCTAGAGCTGAGGTGAATCTGGAAAATGTCGGTCAATAAGCACGACATCAAAATCGTATGTATAAAGATTAGGGAGATGAGGAGTTGCTAAATATTAGTAACCCAAGGCGTACAGAGCAAGTAGCTGTACTAGTACGGCATAATATTAACAGGAATTATCCGTTCTGAGAAATATAAGAGTACCAGCCGATCTAGTATGACCTCAATGATGGTAATGATGGAATGGAAGGAGAAGGTTAAATAGGATAAATCATTCCTCAGCAGTTGGCACCTGGGCTAAATTCAACATTACAAGTACTATGATTCAACTCCTCAATTTGAAAGGGTTGTTTGGAGGCCTTCCTGGGGATGACCCAAACTTGCATCTGGTGAATTTTGTCACTATATTTAAATCTTTTGGTAACCTAGGAGTGGGCCAGAATGCTATCTGATTGATATTTTTTCTATTTACTCTATCTGGGGAGGCAGCTTTTTGGATATATGAGCTGACACTCCATTCTATAACCAATAGGAGGTAATTGAAAGGAGCTTTCCTAGAGAGGTTCTTTTTTCCTTCCAGGAGTATACAATTGAGGGATGAGATCAGCAACTTAGGAAGCTCCCAACTAATGCCTTGCATGAAACCTCGGAAAGATTAAAGAAGAAGCTGACATAATATCTGAACCACAATATGACAGACAAACATTTGATGGAAACTTTGTATAGGGCTCTTAACTCTATGACCCATTATAGATAATGCTAATGGTAGTTCATTTTTTGATTGTACATTCGTAGAGGCTTCAGAGATGCTAGGAAAAATGACCAAACAGAGTCGGGCATAGCATTCCAGAAAATCTGTGGTAGCTAGCCCCACTATGTCTATGGTTATTACTGTGGCACAATGCAAAAAAGATGAGGAGAATGGCCAAGACATGACTTATCTTAAAATGTAGATGGACTTGTTAACCAACCACTTGCTATCAGGTAAGACTAAAAAAGTCAAAGTTGTGGGATCTCAGAATAGAGTTCATGCTGATGCAGAAGATAAGGCGAACTATATTAATAATCAGAGGGGTTTCTGAGGCAATGACCAAGGGAATAAAAGTCAGAGTTATTATGATAAACCTGGTTATTAAAATAGGGAGCAGGTAAATTGGAGGAACAACAATGATAGGAGCGGGATCTATATCCATCTTGCAAATCGTAAGGCTACTACAAGAAGTTCTGAAAAGATGTCCATAGAGGACATGATGGCTAAGTTATTAAAGGGAGTGGAAGCTACCACCTCTGGTGTAAAAACCATGAAGAATGATTTATCATCTACTAGTCAGTTGGTAAACTCACACTCCACCGTAATTGAATAGTTAGAGCAGCAGATAAGCCAACTCTCTACAACATTCAACCAGAGAAAGTATGGAACATTACCAAGTGATATGGTCCACAATCTACGAAATGATGGATAATGTATGGAGATTACCACTAGAAGTGGTAAGATATTACCTGGCCCTTCTGAGGTAGTTCATAATGAATTGGAAAAAGGAGGTCCAGTGGAGTTTGAGAAGTTGGATAATTCTGATGATGCTTCGAAAAAAAAAGAAAGAAAAGAAAAGGAGGTAATGTTGCAAACTATCCCTAGACCACCATATCCCTTTCCTCAGTGGTTGAAAAAAACAACAAATGATGCAAAATTCAACAAATTTATGGCAATGCTCAAGCAATGTACAATAAATGTGCCTTTGATTGAGGCGCTTGAGCAAATTCGAGGATACGCAAAGTTTATGAAAGAACTTGTCACTAAGAAACAAAAGCTTAGCCATAAGTAGGAGGACAATCTTCTTCATTGTAGTGCTATCTCTACAAGGTCTTTAATGCAGAAAAAGGTAGACCAGGGAGCGTTTACCATCCCGTGCACTATTGGGTCCCTGAATTACACAAAAGCGCTATGCAATTTGGGAGTTATTATAAACCTAATGCCCCTTGCAGTCTATAAGAAACTTGGTTTAGAGGATCCTACCTTGATAAATATGCGATTAGTGATGGCAGATAGGTTTGTAAAGCGTCCAGTGGGCATATTAAATGATGTATTGGTAAAGGTGGCCGACTTTATTGTTCCTCCTGATTTTGTTCTCCTAAACTGTGAGGTAGCTTTCGAATTGCCTATAATCTTGGGTAGAGCATTCCTTGCAATTGGGACAGTGATCATAGATATGGAGCTAAATGAGCTAAAGTTTAGGCTAAATGATAAAGAAGCATGATTCAAAATGCACCCATCTATGATAGAGGAAAAAGAGATAAGTGTTTTCTCAATCGTGAACGTATTCTATGAAGATGGTAAAGAGGTATCAAAAGGTTTTCTTGGCAATGTCTGAGTAGTCAAGATAACCAATTCGTGCCTTGACGTTAAATCAGGTCCTGCATGGAAGGCAACCCATGAACCCTGGGATTGATATATTCCAGGTATACTATAACCCTAATTTTAGATTTTATTTGATTTTGAGGGTGTAGGGTAAATTATTGTTGTAAAATTTTGTAGTTGGCTAGGATTAATACTTGTACTTGAGGAAGTTGAATTGTTTTGTGGTTTTTGTAAACCTCTTTAAGTGGTCTACTTCTTTAACTGTGTGATTTGTATTTTAGTGTGACCACTGTGCATCTTTGTATAGCATTAGTTATATTAACAAAATAATCATTGCTAAACAGCTACATGAACTAAATGAGAAGTAGATTGCGATATACATGTGTGCCAAGTGTCTGTGAGATGTTACTTAGTTTTGCCTGTATGCTGAATCCAGAACTTGCGCGGTTAGTCTTACCTAGGTTGAAGGATAGTTGTTAGGAAAGGATCATAGGTCGTTTTGATATGAGCTCACTTTAGCCAAAATGACCTTCCCTATATTCATAATATCCCTTGGTCACTGTTTTGAGCCTGATTAGCCTATTTCTTTTTATGACACCAATCACCTTCCCATTTAGATCACAATGAACCTGTTTTGGCCCAAGTCCTCCTTGGACACTGTACACCTAGACGTAGGTAAATAGCCTAAGTTCAGGGTGTCTATCATACGGGCGCATAATACAGAATGAGTATGAAGAAAGGTTGCATAAAAGCAAAGAATAAAAAGTTGGGTGCGGAGGAAAAGAGCAAGAAAAACAAAAATTATGAAAAAGAATAAGTGATTGTAGAAAAGATTGCACCCAACCTAAATAAGTGAGATCAATAAAAGAGAAGAGTGAAAAGGGATAATGAGTGAAACACCAAAAAGATTGTGTAGTATCAAGGACGCTTAGTCACTTTAAATACCATCTAGTATTATACTAGCCCCTAACATACATCACAAGCCTAAGAGAAGACCTATAATGATCCTATCTGACCTATCTGAAGCTATGGGTAATGAAAATAGGTGAAGCCTATGATATTTGGCATACATTGGTTGGAACTTTGTTCTGAGAGTGAGTGTTTCGATTGTTCCCGTGGTTACATATAGGATTACTGATATGAGATGAGGGGGATTTCTTTTCTGTGAGGGAACACCAGATATGTTGCTAGTTGCTAACTTATTTAGAGAGTGTAATACTGTTATACGCATGGTTAATGTAGCTAAATTAATGCCGTAAATTGATTTATCTATGTTGCATTGGTGTTCTTCATTGTTCTTGAATTGACTAATCTTGGAGAGGGTAAAAGTGTTTTGAGATGATATGGATGATTGATTGCCAAATGTACTTTATATTTTCTTAGTTGTGTTGAGTTGCTTAAGGACAAAAAAATTGTTTTAAGTTGAGGGTATTGATTTGTGAGCTAATGCTGACATATTTGAGGCTTTTTATTAAGAATAATTCCAAAGTCTTAAGCAACTTTTGTCGTTTTTGATTGTTTTATGTTTGATTTTGCAGTAGAAGCTATAATGCAAGAGACAAACAAGGATGGAAGAAAAGGAGCTGAAATCTGAAGCAATTCATAGAGAAGTATGGCTGATGATATTTTTGATAAGTCGTCAGCCCTGTGATAAGTTATCAGCTTCATCGTCAATCTCAGATAGAGAATGCACCTGAGTTGAGAGTTGTGACGGCATTTTGTGATAAGCCATCAATGAGCTGATAGGTCATCAAAGTTGTCATCAGCCTAAGAAAAAACACAAGGGGTGAGGTAGAGACTTGAGGATATTTGTGATAAGTCATCAAGGAGTTGATAGGACGTCACCGATTGTCGTCAGATTTAGGCAGTGAGTATCAAAAGCAAAGAGGAGCTGATGATATTTGTGATAAGTCGTCAGCAACCTGATAGGTTATCACGAATGGCGTCACCTAATTTGAGGAATTACTAAACTTTATTATTTTGTTTCCATAATTAGGGTGAACTATTTAAAGAATTGTTGAGGATTTCCTTGATAAAAAAGGAAAAAACTTGAGTATTGAGACATGTTTTTTATAATTTCTCTCTCTAGTTTTTTGACTTAAACAAGCAATTATTTTGAAGATATTATCATCATTATTTTAGGATTATTGTTGTGATCTAATCTGAGAATATCTAGATTCTATTCATTTTGTGGTATGTTTGTCTTTCAAATCATGAATATAACTAGTTGTTTTGATTATTACATCATGAGTGGCTAATTCCTTTAAGCTGAATTATGGGATCTAGGGTTAAGTCTTGGGAAGGTACTGAGTGTTCATGATTCAAAAGGTGGCAGGACTCCTTGATAATTCTGTAGTTTTAATGATCGTCTATTAGTTGCAAACGATAGATAACACCTACTTTGATTTGCTTGAGAAAGAAATCAAATATAGTTGGAAGTGAATTATTAACAGGGATTTAGAAGCACTAAAAACTACCATTTAATAATTGACACTGTAACAAGGTTGATTAACCTGAGATAAAATCTAGTCATGAATATAAATTCCCTAAGTCCGAGAGGATAGGTAATTAAATGCTTAAATAGGTTGAGAGACATTTAGTCATAACTTTGATAAAGATAATTTGTTGTCCTACCTGCTATGAGAATCTTGAACCACTATTAGCATCTGTCAAGTACCAAAACCCCTAGTGAACATAATTCTAGTTTTTCCATAAACTCTTGATTACAATTACTGTAACTAAAGTGACAAATAATTACTTGCTAAACTAAAAACCCCTATTTCAGGAAACATCCCGCTATTATTTGATTAAATTTCAAACGACTTAAGTTCACACCATATTCCTTGTGGGATTCGACCCCAACCTAGTTGGTTTTTATATGGACAACGATTGATTATATTCTCATTAGAGAGTTATAGTTTGAGTGTTCTCACTTGTCCTAATTCATCCAGATTTTGAGAGTGCCACACACACAGACACACACACACACATATATATATATATATATGTCTTTTATTATATCTTTTCTATATTTTTCCTTCGTTGCTCTTGGTAGTTTGTTACAAGTAGTTCCATTTGACGGGTTGACTTCCCTATTTATAAGTTATAGTAGGTGCGATTGTGACCTGAGAAATTTTTTCATGACAGAATTTTAATGTTCAAACTAAAGTACCAATAATTTGTAAAAAACTATTTGATTTTAGCTTGATTCACTCATTTTATGATAAATTGTGACTCATGATTTAAGATTTAGAATAAAATTTACATATGTACTTATGATTATGAAATAGAAATAGAAGAATATTGTGGTTATTCAAATTTGACAACACTTATGCTTATTTTTTGGTGAATTTTATTTGTATTACAAGAAATAGTATGATTTTGGAGTAGTACCATGAATCGAGGACCGAGGGTTTACGTAAGCTAGTTCCATAAACTACATTCCACCATAGGTTTATTATTCACCTTATACAAATGAACATGTACAATCATTATTTAGCTAGTCCAAATGGACATGTATAGATAATCACCCTAGTAAGCCTTTATATCCTGGCACGGAATGTCAAGCCCTTTCAATGGGAGATTTTTCATTGGACTCCATGTTACATGCACAATTTATGTTGGTAAAAAGAATATCCTATAAAAAAGATGATATTATAAACTATGTGTATTGACCCACTGACTTTACTAGATTTTGCTTTATTATCTATGCTTTATGTTATTTCAATTTTTAGTTTTATTCATGGTTATGGTAAGTTTGTATACACTTAACATGCATGTTTTTAAAGGATGTAATACATATCTATTTTACTTGTCGCATGTACTCCCATATACTCAGTACATTCTAGCAGTCTTGACCACATATATGTCTGTGTGGTTACATTGTTTCATATTGCAAGTATAGGTTTTAGCTTGATGTGTCATGAAAACACGACACATCCAATTCTTAAAACCATGAATTTATGTGGATACTTAGGTTATTTAAATATATATGATGCACTTCTTTGTTTATTTCAGAAAAAAAGGTGTATAGTAGAGTTGGGATAAAAATTGAAGAAAAAGACATAGAAAGACAAATTTTGACAAAGATATGAGTCACCTAATGAGTCATTAACACTCTATACGACTCGTAAGCATAAAAGAACAAATGAACAAAGCAAAAGACTGAGGAAAAAAAAGATACTACTCATCCATACAATTTGTATAGTGAGGATACGGGTCGTGAACCAGATTCGTAAGCATAATAGTGTTGAAAGATACAATCAAAAGTTAAAGTCCCAGAAATATTTGAGTTGAAATTTTGAGTATGACTCGTATAGTCATCAAATCAATTGCAGATTAGTGTCCAGGATTGGAAAGAGGAAGTCCCAGGTGGATAAGAGAACAAGACATGAGTTGTATACCTGTGTACCATTCGTAAGCTGAAGTCGTATGCAAAACAAAAAGTTAAAGCCTGGGAGATCATACACTGGAATGGATAAGAGATGTCATGATACAACTTCGTATCGAGTGCCGACATAACTGTACCTTCCTCATTTTTATTTGGATTTCTATATTATTTTGAGATACTATAAATACCTTAAGGTTTTTCTTTTATTATGTTACACATTCTTACAATGATTTAGCGTACTTTATAATTATTCTTGCGATTTTGATTTTTTTAATTCAAGACTTTGGAGTTTATTCATCTTAGTCTTGTGCAATTAATTACATGTATTCTTCCTTGATAATCATGGCTTCTTCCATAAACAAAAGCGAGTAGTCTCCTTGACTAGGATTGTTAGAACCCTGAAAGATTAGCTATGTAGAGGAAGTGTGATATTTATCTATTCTGGGACTTATTCATGTATCTTAATCTTCTTCACAATAATTAATCTCCAAACAGCTGCAAAATTTAGAGATAGCTTTGATTTTCATTCATCCTTATAAAAGAGTTTGTAATTGGGTAAAAAGATTAGAAGAGTGATTTAGGACTCACCTCCATCTTATAGTCCCTGCCATCTTATTTAATCTCTTGATCTTATGAGGTTATAGTGAACTGAGGTCATAACAAAGAGCAAAAAGGCGATGACCTGAGACTAAACTGGTAAAGGGTGAGATTTATCTTCACATTCACAAGACAACTGATAATACATATTTTGTAGACTTTACATACAGAACAATAGAATAGGTGGGTTGAACATGAGAAATATAAGTAGTTAAGTAGCTAAGAGGAACAAATCCTAATGTGCGTTTTCTCTTATTTACAACAAAAAAGCGCTCAAACTTTGGTTACTACTTACTATTGACACAAAATTGCCCCATTTACTTTTCTGCACTACTCATGAATTATATCAACTCAAGCAAATTTTTAAGATCTTCCTTGTGAGTTTGACCCCAACCTATTCAAGTTAGTGTATTTTGCATGAACCACAACATACTTCTATTGGATTAGTTTAGGCGACATCAAATTTTGGTGTCGTCGTTGGGGAAGATGGTGTTATTATTGATTGAATTTGGTGAAGTTGCAGGTTCTATTTTCTATTTTTGATTTTGCATATGATGATGTATGTCAAACAAGGGGAGAATAGGCCATCCCTTACTCCAATTTGATCAAAATCCAGAAAGAATTCCTCAAATACCACGAAGAATAGGAAAACATATTTGTGATGATGTTAATGTTGGGGTTCAATACCTTCTACCTATTGATCTTAATATGGCACTCTCGCATACTCTATTTGATACACACAATGTTGTAGATATTAAGATGCAACCACTGTTAGAGTGAGAGAGATGAGAAGCTGAAGAGTGTAGGTTCGCTGAAGAGGATTGGAGAGCTCAGTATAGAGAACTAGTAAGGCCAAGATAAATGGTTGATAGAGTTAAAAGAGGAAGAGTCCCATTAATCTTTGACTACTAGTCTTTAGAGCCATTTTAGGAAGATCATGAAGATATGGTTTATGTTGAATCACCTCAAATAGTAGCGGTCATTCCTCTGCCTTTACCTCCCAATGTAAACTTTGACAATACTAGGGCCATGATCGAGTTGTTGAACTTAAAAGGTGTATTTTCAGGAGCAACAATGGATTATGAAAATCTATATCTTACTAATTTTTCTGGGATCTATAAATTTTATACCATTTCAAGGATAGACCAAGAAAATTTGAGTTTGAGGTTGATCCCATTTAAGAACCAAGGTAAGATTATAAAAGATCAATGAGTTGGATGAATTTTGATTCTGGGCATATGAAAGTTTTGCAGTTTACAAAGAAATGATGAAGCTGCATCACGATCACAAAATTAAGAAAAAATATTTGGGAAAGTTGGATAGGTATTGCTCTACAACTTAAAGCTTTTCTTGTTTCCAGATAAGTTAAAGTCTATATGGTATGGTCTATTTACTGTGTTTAGAGTTTTCCATAAGGTGCTTTAGAACTGTAATACCTCATATATTTCTAAGATAGAAAATAAACCATTGTTCCTACACATGAAACCTTTTATCCTATGATTCATATTTGAGGAAATGAATTAGGATGAGTAGCCTAGTGATAATAGAGTTTATGATTTGTTAAGCATGTTCATAAGAGTCACTTGGAGTAAGCCAAGCAAAGATCTTTTCAATCCACGAAGTTTTCATGTGTAATTTCACATAGCTCATCTTTGAACAAGCATAAATTTATTTATAGTTGGTAATTGGCATATTTATACTCTCCAAATTGAAGATAATTGAATAATCTTTCGGTCGATACTGAATTGGCCTAAAACGGACACCCGGTGAAGAAGTTAAGGTGAGTTAAAGTTTCAACTGTGTCATTTCAGTCAGTGGCGTGTTGCACCATAAACCAAAATGGCGTTCGTCAATTTCATGTGTCTCTCAGCAATTCTAATGCATCACAGTGAGTTTCTAGGTCACAAACGGGTGGAAACTCTATGTCTCCACGTCACGTCGGGGGCCTAAATCAGGTAATTTTCACAAAAATTAAATGACGCATCTAGAAAGGTATTTCGGTCAGCTTTACCCTACTATATAAGTTCCATACATGGGATTGAGGCCCAAATCAGCTGTTTACATTAATTTTTATCAAAATTCACTCAAAACAACCAAGAAAAAGCCTAGGGTTCAATTGGGGGTTTCAAATTCCAAGCTTATTTCACTACTATCTTCACGGATTATTAATTTATGGTATGTGTAGTGTTCATCTATGGACCCAATCTGTTCATAGAGCGTAAGAACCCTTTTTTAAATACGATTTTATGAACTTTTTGTGGTGATATGGGCATGTACATGTTGTGTGATTGTTGTTTAAGTTTTAAGATGATATCTAAAGGTGTTTTCATGGAATACATATGGTTGTTAGTTGATAACTATGAACTTTAGGTGGTGTAATATGGTGAAAGTTATGAAACACACCTATGCCTTAAAGAATGCATTCTAGGTGTTTGATAAAATTCTTGGGATGCTAGGAATTTATGTTTACATGGTTCCATGATATCTAAATGAAAAGTGTATGTTAACTATATACTTAAATATGAATTCCATGCTATTGATGTGTTGCTGCTATTGTTGTGGTATAAAGCATGTATGATAATGGATATGTATACTACGTGCATGAAATATATCCATCAATCCCTACAATGTTTAAGATGTTGAATAACTACATGAAGTATAAGATCCACTAACTATGATATTATGAATTTTGGACTCCAATCTTGTGATCAAGTCATGTCATGTGTGTCAGTTTCCTTCTATCGAGTCCTGGGGGTATTCGTACTCAAAAAATATTGTTCTGTTCCTAGAGCCATGTTATGTGGTCACAATAATCTAAGTCAAACTATAATCTATAGAACTCAGTCAGTCATGTGACTCAGGAAACCTCAGAAATATCATGATCTCAGTTAACTCTCAGATAGTAGTACTATTCCATCAGTCAATGAAAGTCAGTTAATCAATTCATGTACAGTTACTTGAATCATGTTCAGTCTCTTCAGATAGGAGTAGAAGTTAGCACCGAGTAAACCCAAGTATGGGAACTCACCTACCAGTTTAGGGTGTGATTTTTAGTAGTCATCCTTTTGTTCTAAAACTATGTAACTAGCATAGGTTGAGACATCTTAACCTGTCAGATTAGGGTTGATGAGGTGGCTTAACCTGTCAGTTTAAGGTTCCCACCACTCTCATTTTGAGTACCTACCATCTAAGGGTCACTTACAATGGTTCTTACCAGTGGTACGATATTGACACCCCTCTAGTTGGGGCAGAGATTGGACCCCAGCTTAGTCATAATGGTACATATGAGGCATGTCAGTTAAACAACTACCTCCCATAGTTTTAGACTCAGTCTCAGTAAAAGAACTCAGATAGTTCTTTAGATATCAGTATACCAGGACTGTTAGATATTGTTAAATTCAGTTATAGCACGGGACTCAGTAAGTTCCATCAAATTCAAGACTGTCAGACACAGTCGCCCATGTTACCAGAACTACAACTTCTGCTATGTCAGTTATCAGTAAACTATGTATTAGCGTACAAATTTAGCTATCATGTACTCACGATCTAAGTTACTATGTATGTATGTTTGTACTCTTACGTTCTTATAAATTAGTCAGTTAGCATTATTTATGTACCTCACTCGTATACTCAATACTCTAGTTGTACTGACGTATTTGCTCTATGGTTCCTTCTTTTCATGTTACACCATAGGTTCAGAGACAGGAGTTCCAGGCCAGCAGTAGCAGCTGTATTCCAGTATAAAGAGTTGCAGTAAGTCCTCTTCATTCAAGGATGATATGATATTATATTATTTCATTTATTATTTCAGCTCAGTTTTGCTAGAAGGAGTTAGTTGGAGATATGTTCCTTCAACTCCTTATTGAGACAGTATTTGAGGCTTTCAAATTTGGTTTAAATTAAATTTAGTTTTTAGTTGTTTTCGGTATCTTTCATCCTCATGGATGTTACTATTTTGTAGATTCTTTATTCAGTTGAACCTTATGTCTTATATATTTATGTTTTACACATTATTATATTATATATTGTAGTACACAGGTATAAATATCAGTCATGTGTTAACTTGTGGTCTTTTGGAGTCATAAGCACCATGTAGCATCCCGATTAAGAAAATTGAGGTGTTACAATCTTAGTATCAGAGCCTATGGTTCAATAGAGTCCTAGCAATTTTGAAAGCTGCATCTAGTAGAGTCTTGTGCATGGGTGTGTTGCATGCCATATTTATGTGGAAGAGGCTATGAGATATTTAGGAATAGTTTCCCTTCTTTCAGTATTCATGTCGTGCTAGTGAGCGTAAATATAAGTCAGTCTCTCAGTCTAATCCGCTTCTTCTTTTTATTTTAGAACATGCCTCCTACGAGAAGAAATTAGTCAGCCCCTCAATCTAAAGATCCATTGGGCGATCATGTTTCTCATATGGAGTTTAGGACCGCATTTACCATACTTGCTCAGTCTATGGCTACCCAAAATGAATGGGCACCAGTTATTCTGACTAATCCCAGGAATTCATTGACAAAGTCCAGAAGGTCATTAATAATATGGGAGTTACTTATGTTTAGAGTGCTGAGTTACCCGCATACCATTTATAGGATATCACTCAAACTTGGTATAAATAGTAGAAGTTTGAGAGAGTAGATGATGCAGGTACTATTGAGTAGGAGGAATTTATAACGGCTTTCTTAGACATATTCTTTTCCTAAGAGCTCAGAGAGGCCAAAGTTCATGTATTCATCAACCTCAGGCAGGGAAATATGATGGTTAGAGAGTATTCTGTTAGATTTACTTAGCTATCCAGATATGACAATTATCTGATTGCAGACAATAGGGCTAAGATGAGCAAGTTCATGTTGGGGGTGAATGATAGCGTGGTAAAAGAGTGTAGGTCTGCGATGCTGAACAGTGATATGTCTTTAGCAAGGCTCATGACCCATGCTCAGCAAATAGAGGAGCAAAATGTTAGGACTAAGAAGAGATAGAACAAGAGAGCAAGGTCAGGCAGTTTTAGTTTTGCTCAACCCAAATTAGAGAGAAGAAATCTTTCATAGTTTCATCCCAAGTCATCAGCTCCAGCTCATTCTTCCGCCAGTGTTCCAGCTCCTTTCTCCGCCAGTGCCCCAGTGCTAAAATTCGAAGACGTCAATAGAGATAGAGCACTAGGATCTAAATCTCAGGGTAGTGTTAGCTGTGCCTGAACAAATCCCCTATGTCAGACTTATGGTAAGAACGAAATGGCTATTTACAGAGCTGGTAGTGATGTCTATTTTGGTTGTGGCAAGCCAGGCCATAGGACTAGAGAGTATCCTCTTCTAGGTCCTTAGGGTCAGAAAACCATTCTACAGCACAATCCGATCACCCAAACCAGTTGGGTGCCACTTTCAATGCTACTAGTGGGCAATACCCAAATAGACTCTATGCTTTTCAGACCCGACAGGATTAGGTAAATTCTTTTGATATCATTACTGGTATGTTATATTTTTTCTATGTTCATGTTTATGCTTTGCAAGACCCAGGTGTATCCTTTTCTTTTGTCACTTCATACATAGTAGGAGATTTTGCAATCAGTTCCAAAATTTTTGTAGAGCCCTTTTCTGTCTCTAACCCAGTGGATAAAACCATAATAGCTTTGCGGGTATATAAGAATTACCCAGTTATGATATTTCAGGAATCCATGTCAACAGATTTAGTCTAGTTAGAGATGATTGTCTTTGATGTCATTCTCAACATGGATTGGCTTCATTCCTGCTATGCCACAGTTAACTGCAAAAATAAGATAGTTCAATTTTAGTTCCCGAATGAGCCCATCCTAGAGTGGAAGGGTAGTACCTCAGTATTCAGGGGTCATCTTGTTTCCTACCTTCGGGCAAGGAAAATAATTTCAAAGGTATGTGTGTATCATCTCATGCATGTTAAGGGTTCCAGTTTCGAATCTCCCAGTCTTGAACCAATCCCGGTGGTTAATGAATATTCCAATGTCTTTCCTGAAGATCTTCCAAGTATTCCTCTTGAAAGGGAAATAGACTTTAGCATAGACCTTCTTCCAGATACTCAGCCTATTTTTATTCTTCCATACAGCATGGCACTAGCAGAACTCAAGGAACTGAAAAATCACTTGAAGGATCTCTTAGATAAGGATTCATTAGGCCCAGTGTATCCCCATGGGGTGCACCAGTATTATTCGTACGCAAGAAAGACGGTTCTCTCAAGATGTGTATCGATTACCATTATCTCAATAAAGTTGCAATCAAGAATAGGTATCTACTTCCTAAAATAGATGACCTTTTTTACCAACTTTAGGGTGTCAGTTATTTCTCCAATATAGACCTTAGATCAAGCTACCATCATCTCAGAGTTAGAGAATGTGACATTCCAAAGACCGCTTTCCGTACTCGGAATGGTCACTTCTAATTTCTAGTTATGTCCTTTTGTCATACCAATTCCCCTGCAACTTTCATGTACTTGATAAACTGGGTGTTGAAGAAGTACTTGGATATTTTCATCATAGTCTTCATAGATGATATTCTGGTCTATTCTTGCACTGAGCATGATCATTCAGGCCATGTAAGAATTGTTCTTCAGACTCTCAGGAATAATCAGTTATTTGCCAACTTCAGTAAGTGAAAATTTTGGCTAAAATCTGTAAGAAACTGGCCTCGCCCTGTATCTCCATTAGATATCAGGAGTTTCTTTGGTTTGGCTGGCTATTATAGATGGTTTGTTGAGGGATTTTCTTCTATTGCATCTCCTATGTCCAGATTAAATCAGAAGAAGGTTAAGTTTTAATGGTCAAGTTCATGTGAGAAGAGTTTTCAAGAGTTGAAGATTCGACTCACCTCAACTCCAGTTCTAGCTCTTCTAGACGGCTCAGACGATTTCGTAGTCTATTATGATGCATCCAGAGTGGGTTTAGGTTGGGTACTCCTGTAGCATGGTAAGTTCATAGCCTATGACTCCAAACAACTAAAGCCCCATGAGAAGAATTATCCTTCTCATGATCTTGAATTAGCAGCCGTAGTATTTGCCTTGAATATTTGGAGGCATTATTTTTATAGAGTTCATGTAGATGTCTTTACAGATCATAAGAGTCTCCATTATGTCTTTTCTTGAAAAGATCTCAATCTTCGTTAGATAAGTTGGTTAGAGCTTGAAAGATTATGATATGAGTGTTTTTTATCATCCGGGCAAGGCTAATATTGTTTCCAATGGTCTAAATAGACTCTCCATGGGTAGTGTTTCTCTCGTTTAGGATAGCAAGAAGAAAATCGCTCAGGAAATCCATCAGCTATCCAGACTAGGCATTCGCTTAGTCGTCCTTTTGAGGGTAGTGTATATGTTCAGAGTATTTTAGAGTTATCTTTACTTTTCGAGGTGAAAGTAGAGCAAGACAGGGATCCTAGCCTTGTCCAGCTGAAATAGTCAGTTCAGAATCAGAAATTTGAGGTTTTCTTCAAAGGGGGAGATGTTGTTCTTCATTGTCAGGGTCGTTTGTGCGTTCCAGGTGTAGATGGATTGAGGCAGCAAATTCTTGCAGAAGTGCATAGTGCACAATACTCTATTCATCCAGGGGCCACTAAAATGTATCGCGACTTGTGGGAGATCTATTGATGGAGTGGGATGAAGAGAGATATTGCAAAGTTTGTGTCTAAGTGCTCTACATATCAACAGATCAAGATAAAGCATCGAAAACTGAGTGGTTCAATGCAGGAGTTCACCATTCCTACTTTGAAGTGAGAAGAAGTGAACATAGACTTCATGAAGGGTTTGCCTAGAACTCGTCATTAGGATGATTCAGTTTGGGTTATTGTAAACAGAATGACCAAGTCAGCTCAGTTTCTTCCTGTTCGTATTTCTTTTCATCCTAGGACTATGCCAAACTCTATATCAAGGAGTTCGTCAAATTACACGATATTCCAATATCTATTATTTTAGACAGAGGTACCAAATTCACCTCTCACTTTTGGAAAGCATTCCAAAAGGGTCTTGGTACCCAAGCTTCTCTCAGTAGATCATTTCATCCTCAGAAAGATGGTCAAGTAGAAAAGACCATTCAGACTCTCAAAGATATGCTAAGGGTGTGTGCAATTAATTTCAAGAGAAGTTGGGATGACCACTTGCCTTTGATTGAGTTTGCATACAACAAAAGCTATCATTCTAGTATTCAGATGGCTCCATTCGAAGCTCTCTATGGTAGGAGATGTAGATCTTAAATCGGTTGATTTGAAGTTGATAAGGCCTCAGTTATAGGTCCTGACTTAGTATTCGATGCCTTAGAGAAAGTTTAGTTGATCCAAGAGAGTCTCTGGGCTGCTCAAAACCTATAAAAAATCTTTTACAGATGTTCATAGAAAGGATCTCGAGTTTGAGTTCAATGACTATGTCTACATCAAGATCTCTCCCATGAAGAAAGTGGAGAGGTTCGACAATAAAGGGAAACTAAGTCCCCAATATGTCGGTCCCTTAAGGATTATCAACTGGTTCAGCAAGGTAGCTTATGAGCTCAAATTGCCTTCAGATATAGTCTTGGTTCATCCAGTCATCCATGTTTCTTTGCTCAAGAAATGCATAGGTGACCAAACAGTTGTAGTCCCTTTTCAGAGCATTAACGTTCAGAACTGTCTCTTTTATGAAGGGATACCTGTCGAAATCTTAGACTATCAAACTCGTAGATTGAGGAACAAATAAGTTCCTCTAGTCAAGGTTCTTTGGCAAAATTAGTCTCATGAGGGAGCTACTTGGGAAGCAGAAGCAGATATGCGTATCAAGTATCCTCACCAATTCTCCACAATTTCAGATCAAGCTAAAGGTAATAGTTCTCCTTAAGCACACTCAGTTTCATGTTCATGTTCCTATAATAAACTTGGTATCGATTACCGTTGCATATTAAGTCATGCATTAATGTATTAGTCCAGCATATAATTATGCCTCAAATATGCATTCTCATTGGGAGAACTCAGTTATCAGAAGTCTGAGTTATGCATTCATGAATCAGTTACTCGTGCATCAGATATACTTATCCAGCATGATTTGTTTAGCTTATCAGTCATGTCCATCATGAGATCATGTTCCAGTAGTGTATTTCATGTACATACTCTAGTTTATCATCTCTCCTCATTTTAGTCAGTCTTATTCGAGGACAAAAGTTTCCAAGGGGGAGATATTGTAATATCTCGTACATTTATAAGCAAGAAAATAAACCGTTGTTCCTACTCATGAAACCTCCTATACTATGATTCATATTTGAGTACATGAATTACAATGAGTATCCTAGTCATAATAGAGCTTATGATGTGTTAATCATGTTCATAAGAGTCAGTTAGAGTAAGCCAAGCTAAGAACTTTTGAATCCACCAAGTTTTCGTGTGTTATTTCACATAGCTAATCTTTGAACAAGCATAACTTCATTTATAGGTGGTATTTTGGTAGATTTATACCCTCCAAATTTTAGATAATTGAATAAGCTTTCCGTCGATACTAAATTCGCCTAAAATGGACACTTGGTGAAAATGTTATGGTGAGTTAAAGTTTCAGTAATGTCATTTTCAGTCAGTGGCGTGTCATGCCGTAAACCAAAATGATGTTTGTCAATTTCCAGTGTCTCTCCTTGATTCCAGCACATCGTGGTGAGTTTCTAGGTCACAAATGGGTGGAAATACGATGTCTCCTCATCGCACCAGGGGCCCAAATCGGGTAATATTCACAGAAATTAAATGCGCATCTAGAGTGGTATTTGGACCATCTCCCCCCACCCCCCTTATATAAGTCCCAAACACGGGATTGAGGCCCAAAATCAGCTCTTTACATTACTTTTTATCAAAATTCACTCAAGAACAACCCAGAACAAGTCTAGGGTTCAATTGGTGGTCTCAAATTCCAAGCTTATTTCACTATTATCTTCACGGATTATTAATCTAAGGTATGCGTAGTGTTCATCTATAGATCCAATCCGTTCATAGAGCTCAAGAGCCATGTTTAAAATACTATTTTGTGAACTTTTTGTGGTGATATGAGAATGTACATGTTGATGATTCTTGTTTATGTTTTAAGATGATATCTAAAGGTGTTTTCATGGAATATATATGGTTGTTAGTTGAAAACTATGAACTTTAGGTGGTGTAATATGGTGCAAGTTATAAAACATACCTATGCCTTAAAATTATGCATGCTAGGTGTTTGATAAAATGCTTGGGATGCTACAAATTGATGTTTACATGGTTCCATGATAACTAAATGACAAGTCTATGTTAGATATATACTTAAATATGAATTCCATGCTATTAATGTGTTGCTATTGTTGTGGTATGAAGCATGTATGATAATGGATATGTATAATATGTAAACAAAATATATCCATGCAATCCCGACAATATTTAGGATGTTGAATAAGTAATTGAAGTATAAGATCCCCTACCTATGTATTATGAATTATTGACTCCAGTCTTATGAGAAAGTCATGTCATGTGTGTCAGTTTCCTTCTATCAAGTTCTGGGATATTCGTACTGAAAAAATATAGTTGTGTGCCTAGATCCATGTGATATTGTAACGATAATCTTAGTCAAGCTATAATCTATAGAACTCAGTCAGTCATGTGACTCAGGAAACCTCAGAAATCTCATGATCTCAGTTAACTTTTAGATAGTAATACTATTCCATCAGTCAACGAAAGTTAGTTGATCAGTCCATGTACATTTAGTTGAATCATGTTCAGTATCTATAGATAGGAGTAGAAGTTAGGATCGAGTGAACCCAAGAATGGGAACTCACCTACCAATTTACGGTGTGATTCTTAGCTGTCATGTTTGCGTTCTAGAACTATGTAGATAGCATAGGTTGAGACATCTTAACCTATTAGATTAGGGTTGATGAGGTGGCTTAACTTGTCAGTTCAGGGTTACCACCACTCTCATTTCGAGTACCTATCATCTAAGGGTCACTCACAACGGTCCTTACCAGTGGTTCAATATTTACAACCCTCCAGTCGAGGCAGAGATTGGACCCCAACTTAGCCATAATGGCACATATGGGGCATGTTGGTTAAACAACTACCTTCTACAGCTTTAGACTCAATCTCAGTAAAAAAACTTAGAAAGTTATTCAGATATCAGTATACCAGGACTGTGAGATACAGTCAAATGCACTTATAGCACGACACTCAGAAAGTTCCATCAGATTCAAGACAGTCAGACACAGTCGCCCATGTTATCAGAACTACAGTTTTAGCCATGTCAGTTATCAGTACACCATATATTAGCGTACAGATTTAGCTATCATGTACTCATGATCTCAGTTATTATGTATGTATGTTTATACTCGTACATTCATATCAGTCAGTCAATTAGCATTATTCATATATGTAAACCCTTTGTATTAGCCTAACTCACTCGTATACTCAGTACTCTAATTGTACTGATGCATTTGCGCTATGGTTCTTTCTTTTCATGTTACAGCATAGGTTAAGAGAAAAGATTTCTAGACCAGCAGTTACAGCTGCATTTCAGTATATAGAATTGTAGTGAGTCCTCTTTATTCGAGGATGATACGATATTATTTTATTTCATTTGTTATTTTAGCTCAGTTTGGGTAGACGGAGTTAGTTGAAGACATGTTCCTTCAACGCATTATTTAGACAGTATTTAGAGGCTTTCATATTTAGTTCAGATTTGATTCAGTTTTTAGTTGTTTTAGGTATGTTTCACCCACACGGATGTTACTATTTTACAAATTCTTTATTCAGTTTAAACTTGTGGCTTACATGTTCATGTTTTCCGCATTATTACATAATATATTGCAGTGCACAGGTAGAGATATCAGTCATAGGTTAGCTTGTGGTCCTTCGGGATCATAAGCACCGTGTAGTATCCCGGTTTAGAAAATTAGGGTGTTACAACAACTGAAGAGGGATAGTGAAGCCCCATTCAATGTTAATGGGAAGATAGTAAAGCACTACATGGGAAATATTAAAGAATTTTATGTAATTTTTAAAATAAGCATGATGAATCCTTAGTAACCAAGGGAATTACATCGTGTGAAGACGTTATATCAATTGGGGCTTAGGAGGAAACTTATGAGTCTAGTCCCAGAAGCCTAAGTATCAAACATAGCCACGTTATGCCATGATGTTAAATCTAGAGCAGCGTGGAAAGAAACCCATGATTTTTTTACGTACTTAGTTATAGGGTGATATGTTTGTTCAGTGTGGAGGGCTAAAAAGTACAACAAACACCCTAAAAAGATGAAAATGTTTGGTCATACGGACTCTTTACATTCGTATTTAGATGGTACAACTCAAGATTAGGAGTCATATGGACTTGGAGGAAAATTTAGAATTAGGTAAAAGTTTCTAGAGTGGATATACTCTCAGAATAAGCCATACTCTCAAGCTATGACTCGTCACATTGAATGGCATCTACTCCAGAACCCAGGTAAGGTGAACGGTTTATAAGAATTAAAGAAATGACCCATAATACTGGGTATGTGTTGTACACACAACTCGAACCCAAGCTTACCATGTCAGGGTCATAGGTTAACCCAACCCAACATTTAATTTAAATAGAAATTAGGGACCAGAAATAGGCACCCATTACTCCAAATTTGAACAAACTCCATTGCAACAAATATTTGAAGCTTCCAATTTGTTCAATCACTCAAAAATACTCAAAATCATATACCATTTTGCTTACTTTCTTCAACTAGCATGAATTAGAGACAAATTTGAGGGAAACAAGTGAACTAATTGAAGCAACTTCCAATTTCTCAAATCAAGTAAGTATTTTTAGCTTAAATTAATGATACCGTGCATAAAATGGAAAATGAGAGATTTCTTGAACTTCTTTTGAGTTGATTTAGTTACATTATTGATTTATGAAACCATAGTTCATATGATTTAGTCGAAAATGACGTGAGGGCTGGAATATGGTCTTAGATTTTTAAATTGTGTTTTTGTAGTTGAAATTAGGTGATATAGATGCATAACTGCATGGGTATTTCCATAAAATTTTATTTAGAGATAAACTTTAAAGTTGGACCTCTCTATTGCAGTGGATATAAGACCCCTTAGGACTCGTACCCAATGGTATGGGCTCGTAGTAGGACTTGTACCTACTAAAAACATGGAATTCTAAAAATTTTAAGGTTCTGGAATGGATACAACTTGTTTACATTAGTCCCATCCCAACTATATGACTCATACGCTTAAAGCCATACCCACCTAGGAGATATATTATTTTATAAAATATTTCTGATCAACATATGACTATTGATAACGAGTCATACCGTCTACGTATGACTAGTCAGCAGGAGTTGTTAGCTGACCAGTGAACAATTATTCAGGCATTATGTAACAAAAGCTTGTTCATACGAGTCGTACCAAGACGATAGGACTAGTACCCCTCATTCATACCCTCACAAAATCATGCACACTGATCTTTGAATTAAAATTTATCCATTTATTTCTTTAATTTCATTCTAATGATGGTTTTCTTCAAAGAACAATGCCTCTTAAGAATGCAGCCTCAACTAATAAAGAAGACAAAAAGAGCCACAAGAAGGCACAATCTACTAAGCCTGAGAATACTAGCTCAGAATATTCATTGTTAACCACCAGTAGTGGTGATTTATAGAATGGAACAACAATGGGTAAAACTACCCAAAAAGGAAAAGTAGCTAAAAATAGAAAGGGGAAAACGGTTTTACTCCCAAAGGAATCACTACCTCCATGGGGCCCAAGGAAAAAAAAAATTGATGTCTCACTTCTGCATACACCACCACCCTCTGATGCTTATAATGATGTTTAAGCAAGCTCCAAGAAAGATAGTTTAAGAAATTCCAATCGTACAAAAGAGGTTGATGCCACTCCAATCGAAAGATAACATCCCCTACTAGCACTTACCATTTCTCGGTGCCTATCTTTAAACGATGGGGGTACCTCAGTATACAAGAGATGTTTAATATTTGGTTGAGAAGACTTTAGCATGGAAACATCAAATGGGTGTTATATCTTAAGTTGATGTTAATGACTACCAAGATGTCAGAGATACCTTGATTGAAGGAATGATTCAGGAAGTATGGGTTTTAATGGATGATGAGAGAGCCCAAGAAATACAGCGATATATTGGTGCAAGAATTTTATGTCGTATACAAGGGTGAACTTTAGCGAGAAAACCCACAAGGTCAGTTATGGAAGGGTGGAGACCCTATTACTTCTCTTACTATTTGTGTAGTATGGGTTGACATTTCACCATGTTTCAAGGGTCGGTTCTTATACGGACCATAGTATTATCCTTCGATTAACACTAAGAAGTTAGACTATTGGATGTAAGAGATTAAGAAGATAAATAGGAGGTCACTAGGTTTTGAGGACAAGATGGTTCTCTTTATATTACTTACAGAGCGGATAGATTCAAATGGAAAAAATACGGTGTGTAGTAGGAGGCCCGGGTGTCACCTCATAGTAAATTGAGAAGAATACACTAAACTTCGAGGGTAAATGATCTGAGGTGGTTTTATACACTTTTGTAACATTATTCTAGGTTATTTTGCCTTGTTTTGTGATAAATTTTGTGCTTAACGTGTTAATATTGTTATAAATAAGCATTTAAGTGTCCACGTATGTGATTACAATGTTCAAAGTATTTTTCAAACAACTTTGTTAATAATTGTCATTTAGAGTTCAATCCGAAAAACTAGTTTTACTAGTTTTAGCTAGGTGTGTGTCTAGTTGGTTTTGGTGGATTCTAATGTATTTTATTTATTCAAAATATTTTAAGTATATAATTATGAGTTGAATAACTTGTTTGTAATGTGCAATGTTTAATTTGCTTAAGTCAAGAGTCGGAATAATAAGTAGAAGATCATTGCAAATTTACCTTATCTTAGCTCTTGTTTTGATTTGTCGTTGAAAATATTGTGTTGTTTTGATCTATAATTTGTGATGTGTGATATTTTAGGAGGATTTTTGAGGTGAAAACAGTGATATATTATTGATAAAGAGGCAAAAAATTTATTAGAAATACACTAAATAAGGCATGGGCAAAGAATAGGACCTTCAACACTTAACCAAAATTTTGGATGCAAATTCCTGTGAGTCGACGCAAAGACGATGTGTAGCATCAATGATCACACAGTTTACAGTTAGAATAATTTTGCAATTCTAATTCTAGTACACCGACACGGACTCAACGTGTTGCGACGATGATTAGTTGCAAAACACTACAATGCTGCACCGACACAAAAGTCCTATTTTATATCAAAAAGGGCACACAGATCAAGACTCTTAAGTGGGAATATTATCAATTTTATTTCAATTTGGGATTAGAATTATTTTTGACAACTGGTCACGTGGCGAACACAACATTATAAATATTTTTGGACAGTTGCTAAGAAGACTCAACAAGTTAGGATTATTTTTGGACGCTGTTTTGGAGAAAAAGACGAAGGCTGCTACACGGTTTTAATTATTTTATTTAGGTTTTAATTTTTTATATCAGATATTCAATTATTTTGATCGTGATTATGAATATTATCTGCTAAAAATCCTCTTTTCAGGGTTATGACTTGCATGTTTGGTGCTAACAAGATGCTGAGATAGGGAGAAAATCTACACCCATGGCTGAAGATGTTTTTTAATTGATTTTATCCATATTTGACGAATTTTCTTAAAATATTTGTAATGAATTGTGATTTTTGAATTGATTTTGTAGTCTGGAATCATTTGTGCTGTGTTGAAATGGTTATGATGAGTTTTTGTGCTTAATGAAATTTTGTTGAAATATTTGAGACCCCTCCTACAATTTTATGATATGTCATATGTGTATTTATGAAATTATTGGGACTCTAATAATGGTATTTGGATTGGGGATAGAACAATGAGGGTAAATAATTTCATAAATAGATAAGTAGTACTTAGGAATACAACCTTGTACGAGTGTGCATGAGGTGCTACTGAGTTCTTGGTGTATAGAAATCTACAACTTGCCCGGTTGCTTTTGACTAGCTCTAAGATAGTCAAGTAGGATGTGATCATCAGACAATTTTATTGTTAGTCCACTCGAGCCCAAATGCCTTATCCAATTAAGAATGAATTTATTTGATCCAAATGTTTGAGCCATAAGTGACCAATTTTGTTAAATACACTGATTTCAGCTTCTCGTGTCTACAGCGAACCTTTTTTGGCCCTGTTCCTTCTTAGATACTATGTACCTCAACTTATGAAAATCACCTAAGTTGAGGGTGGCTGTCATAGAGGTGCATAGGAAATTAAAAATGAAGAAAGAAGTGCAAAAAGAAAAATAAAAAAAGGGAGGGTGCAGTAAAAATAAAAGAAAATAAAAGAGAAAAAAGAAGAAACTTGAAATAAAAGAAAAAGAAAAAGAAAGAAAGTGAGAAAACCGTACCTAGACTAAGTCTGAATATATCAAATTAAAAAGAGAGACACAAGGATGGCACTAAAATTTAAAAATCAGTGGACCTTGGAAAATGTGTTGTGTGAAGGAGGAATTAGCCACTATAATAGATCCCAAAAGGATACCATACTAGCCCTTAACCTGTGCTACCAAACGAATAAAGTCCTATAGTAATCCTACTTTGACTATCCAAAAACTTCGGAAGAGATCATATGGGCAAGCCTATGCTATTCTATATAGACTAGTTATACTTCTCTGTTAGCGAGAGTTTCGCTTGATATATCCATAAATTGGTTAATTAATCTTAGCTGAGTCAAAGTAATTTCTTTGAATGTGAGTGCACAAGGATTGTGATGTTAAGTTATGAATCTGTTTGGTTGATGTAGCCTGTGTTGGCGCTCAGTTGTCTATAACCAATGTAATGCCACCATCGGACTCCCTCAATTTTCTTTGTGTGCTAAATTGGTACACACAGTTTGATTTTTTAAAAGTAAGATTAGGAGAGGGAAATAATGTATGAGAAAAATTGAATTCAAAATCACTGCAATGGGTATCCTATGATATTCTTGTTTGAGCATCGTGTTAAATTATCGAGCTTAATTATTGTTTCCCTGAGGTCACACAAAAGTCTAGGTTGAGGGTTTTGATGTGTCATGGAAACACGACAGTTATGATGCTTAAAACCATGAATTTATGTGGATACTTAGGTTATTTTAGTGGATATGATGCACTTCTATGTTTATTTCAGGAAAAATAGGTCTATAGTAGAGTTGGGATGAACATAGAAGAAAAAGACCTAGATTGACAAATTTTGACCAAGGTACGAGTCGCCAAAAGTGTCTTTAACTAACTAAATGACTCATGTGATGACTAATAAGAACAACAGAAAAAAAAGGACAAAACAATAGACTAAGTAATGAAAAGATATAACTTATACATATGATTCTTGTATGAATGATACAGGTCATGAACGGGAGTCATAAGCATAACAGTGTCCAATACTATAATCAAGAGTTATAGTTCCAGAAATATATCAGTCAAAAGTCTTAGTACGACTTGTATAGTCAAACCGTTAGCAAACCACTATCGAGGTTCGGAAAGAAGAAAGCCTTAGAAGGATGCTAGAATAAGACATGAGTCATATACTCTTGTACAAATCATATGCTAAATTCATACAAGGAATATAATATTTAAGCATAGGAGATCAAACACTGTAATGGATATGAGAAGGCATGGTTCAACTCATATGCTGTCGGTACGAGTTGAAGACCGAGTCGTACAGAGCACCAACATAACATTACCTTTCCCATTTTATTAAAATTTCTATGTTATTTTGAGATACTATACATACCATAGGGTTTATCTTTTATTATGTTACACATTCTTACAATACTTTAGCATACTTTACAATTATTCTTGAGATTTTTTTTTAAATTCAAGACTTTGGTATTTATTCATATTACTTATGTACAATTAATTGCACGTCTTCTTTATTGATAACCTTCAGTGGGAAGCCAAGTTCCATAAATTTGAGGTTGATATTACCTCCCACAACTTGAACAATAATTATTTATATTTTAAGGAATATGGTACAGCTGGTGTCTTCAATGTTTTATCCCATACCACAAAAAAAATCCAAATCTTATACGTATGGTGAAGCTAAAATATTTGGTTAAAAGTAAGAGCATTTTGGGAATCAGCTATGATTTATTAAGGATTTTGATAAGAAAGTTGGAGAGGGTTATGCCTAAGATACTAGTGAAATAATTTTAAAATTTCCTTTTTTTCTATTCCTTGAAGAGGGGCATACTGCTCGAAATGAGCAAATACTTGTGTGAAAAGCATTCTAAATGGTTGAAATAGAAAAGTAAAACTTTTCCAGAATAACATTAAAGAGTTGTAGAACACTCTTTGTGTTTTAGGTCCAAAGTTTTCTTGTGATTTGGAGCATAAATGGGCTTCCTTTAGTAGTTTCACTGATAAGAATGCCCGAGCATTGGAATAGCTAAGGGATATTATTTCACCATTTCTCCATAAGTATTGCAAAATTATAAAAAAAGGTAATCCTTCCGGCATAAGTGATACATTGGTACACTTGAAGCCCACATATTTTAAAATGTAGTTGCTTAATAGAATTCTAGAGAATCCACGCTCCTTTTACAAATAAAATCAAGTGTCTGATTTTTGCTCATCCTCTTGTAGAGCAAAGAGGAAAGTGTATCTGAGTTTAAAAGCTAGATAAAGGAAATAAGATGTCGGTTGGATCCAGATATTAGAGTGAAACTAAAATTTGTTGTTAAATTGATTAGACTCTATGGTGGGACAAAATATAGAGTTATAATATTTATTCTGATACTTGGTACTTTGAACCTGATCAAGGAGCAGTTTAAGTCTCTCTTTGATGAGAATTTAGGCAGAGTGATTTTCCATATGGATGACAAACTTGATGTAAAGCAGCGGTAGATATAAATAAATTCTCTTAATGGCCCAAACAGTGATGTCAACGTGCTTGTTGCATTGAAAAAGTCCATTTCAGAAGGAAGAAGTCTTATAGAGGCCTCAAGAGTAATTTTTCTTAACGTTCTCTGGAATCTTTCAGTATAGTAGCAAGCCATCATTCGAGCCTATATGAATAACTAGAAAAAATTTTTGCATGTTTATTGTCAAGTAACTTCAAAATAGTAGGTTGACAAGATCAAACAGCAGGAGAGAAAAAGACATCATTCATGTGTACTTCTATCCAAGAATGAAATGAATACTTCATCTTCTCTGTTAGAGGATAACATACTTGAATCCATGGTTAAGTATGCGGGTCACTATCTTATTTTTAGAAAAATATCTCATTCCACGTACTATGCCTACTATATGTTTTAATGCTTACAACCAACCTCCAAAACTGTAATACCCCTTTTTTTGGGCTAAGTTGAACCGTTGTTCCGATGTATATTAGAGATGTATATTGGCCCGAATCCAATGGTTTCTAGGTATAAATAACTAGGAATACTAACACTTTACTATGAGAACATCTTTAGAGATGATTACACATCAAAAAATCTCCTAGCTCAAAGTTAAGTAGATTATGTTCTTACCAAATGTGTTTTAGTTGACGATTTTTCTTGGGTCAAATTCCAATGACCATTAATCCTAACATATGATGAGTTAGGAGGCCTATTATATATCAAATTAATGTTCGTTGAGTCCTCTTTTCAATGCGACTGAGAGTTTATTAATCCAAGTTTTGAGTCAAATTTTGTGAGTGTTTTACTAAGACACTATCTAGGGTCTGCATTTGCGTCACAAAGCAAAGCTTCACCAATGCGTTGGGTCAGTGCCACATAACTTGTGGTCCTTTATAGGGGCACAACACGAAGCCCTTCTCGACATTAAATGTTGCTCTATTTTATTTTATTGTAAGGGCATTGCGACCTTTTATCACCCCTAAATTGTTCCTAATTCTTTTTCGGTTGATAGGTGTTAAACATGTTATATTACCTCTATAAAATCCCTAAACATCATTCATTCCTTAGGAAGTGAAAGGAAAAACTACCTAGGGTTGATGATTTTAAGCTCCAAGGGTTAAATTACTCGATGTTTCCATTATTATCATGGTATATGGGACTATGCCAACTTTAAGGGCATATGTTTATCATTTTAACAAGTATGGTTTGCCAACTAATATAATTTGTATGATGCTCTACATATTTTGGACCTAACAAGTCTTTATCTCTATTGTTTTCCATGGTTGAAATATGGTTTAAAATATCATTGTTAAAAATAGATTTTAAAATTAATATTTTATTTTCAATTTTAAAGATGCAACAATAAGAATGTTGAAAATATGGTTAAAAATTCTTCTTCACATGTAGTTTGACAAAAATCTTTATTATCATAAAATTGCTTGCAAGTATAATTAATATCGCCTTAACCCTATCATTAACCTATGATTAAACTATTTCTTTAAGGGCTAACATTGTAAATTTTCGCACCAAGTTAGTCTCTGCATCTACTATTTCCAAGAATAATATGGATCCCAACTATCAGAGTTTTCTTGCCAAATTTATGTTTTAGTTTTCTTGAACGGAAATAAAAGTACTATCATAACTACTTTTACTATTCCTCAAATGAAAATATAAAACTCTACGATATTTATTATATTTCTTGTTGGAGAAAAAGCTTTGGAAATCTACAAATAGAAGATCAAAACATAATAACATTAAAAATGTAGTCTTTATAAAGTCTTGTTTTTGGAGAGACTTCTCCTATTAAGTACAATATTTTTTCAAATATTAGTTTTTAATTGCATTTTATTTGACTGAACCATAGCCAATAATACTTTTTTAGTATAATTTATATGTCATCTAATTTATCATCAAATAGAACTCTTTGTCATTATGTTTATTAATGACATTTTAGTTTACTCCAAGAGTGAGGTGGATAATGCTAATCGCCTTCATGTAGTATTTCAAACCTTAAAGGAACGGTCGTTGTGTGCCAAGTTCCCCAAGTGTGAGTTTTTTTTTAACATTGTGACTTATCTTGGTCATATTATTTATAGCGAGGGGATCATGGTTGATCCGCAAAAGGTGTTTATGTTAAAAGGTGACGTAGACACATGACTCAAAGTGACATTCAGAGCTTCTTGGGTTTGGCTGGGTATTATCAAGGTTTTGTGTAAAGCTTTTTAATGATAGGTGCTCTTTTGAATAAGTTGACTCAAAAAAAGGCAAAGTATTCTTGGTTGTATGCTTGTGAGGGGAGTTTTGAAAAGTTAAAAGATAAGCTAACTTCAGTTCTAGTTTTGACATTTCTTTAGATAAGTAACGGATCTGTGGTTTATATTTATGCATCTAGGGTGGGACTTGGTTGTGTCCTAATGCAGCATGGGAAAGTCCATTCTTATGCTTCTAGGCAGTTAAAGATGCGTGAGAGGAGTTATCCTACCCATGATTTAGGGCTGTTTGCGATGTTTTTTTCTATGAAAATATGATGCCATTATTTGTAGAGTGCACATACACATCTTTTCTAATCATAAGAGTCTATAGTATATGTTTTCTCAAAAGATGCTAAATCTCAGGTAGAGGAGATTGTTAGACCTTCTAAAGGACTATTATATGAGTGTTCACTATAATCCAGGTAAGGCTAAAGTTGTTGCTTATGCTCTTAGCAGGTTATCCATAGAGAGTTTGGCTCATATGAAGAAAGAAATAAGGGAACTCATGAAAGATATTCACCACTTGGCTAATCTTAGAGTTTGTCTCTTGGACTCTGAGAATGGTGGTGTGAATGGTGGTGTGATGGTACAAAATATGGTTCGATTACGTATTCGTGTAGATATTAAGGAGAATAAACTACTAGATCCTATCTTGATGAAAATCAAGAGTAATATAGGTATGAAAATTGTAATGGTGTTTGAGATCTGTGATGATGGTACTTAATGGTACCAAGGGATTTTGTGTGTTCCTAGTGTCGAAGGATTGATGCAAAGGTTCTTGGCTGAGACATATGAATCACGCTATATTGACACCCCGACTTAGCAAAGATGTATCATGATCAAAAGGAAATATATTGGTGGAATGGTATGAAATAGGACGTGGCCGGTTTTGTAGCCGAATACATGATGTGTCAACAAGTAAAATATGAGCAGATGAGACCCGGTCGATTGTATCAAGAAATTGATTTCCCTAAATAGAAATGGGAGGTAATCAATAATGATTTTTTTATCGGTCTTTATTGGTCACAGAACCCATTTAATTTAATTTAGTTCATTGTGGATAGGATAAAAAAGTCAGCTCACTTCTTACTAGTGAGGACTACTTTTATGGAGGAGGATTATGCAAATTTATATCTTTAGCAGATTGTGAAGCATCATGGGGTACCTATTTCAAATATCTATTATTGTGATGTAATTTTCATCTCATTTCTTGTGGTCTTTACTGAAGGGATTGGGTACTAAGGTGAGTCTGAGAACTGCTTTGCATCCTGAGACTTATGGTCAAGAGGAAAAGACTATTTAAACATTAGAGGATATGATTCGTTTATGTGTGATTGATTATGGCCGTAGTTGGGTTGAGCATCTAACTTTGGTAGAATTTTCTTACTACATTAGTTGTTATTCAAGTATTGGCATGGCCCCTTTTGAGGCATTGTATTGTAGGAGGTGTAAATCTTCTATTGTTTGGTTAAAGCTTGGTGGGGTGGATATGTTTAGTCCATATTTGGTCTAACATTCTATGGAAAATATGAAGGTGATTCGGAATAAACATAAGGTTTACTAAAGTTACTAAAAGACATGCGTACTTAAGGCGTAGAGTGTAATACTACATATTTTTGTGCTATAATTCTAACCCTCATTCCTGCGTGTCTAAGCTCTAATCCAAGTTATTCTCACATGAATACAAGTTGCATGATCATTATCCTAGTCTATGGAATAGCTTAGAGGTGGAAACTATTTATAGAAATGACATAGAACAAGGTTGAGCTAAGACCAGTTGATTCATCCAAAGTTTGACATTTTATTCTACAAGGGTCAACTTCAAACATAAATATCTCTTAATATACATGGAATTTTACATACCAAGACCTATTAGATTTTAGATAATTGAATTATCTTTCCAATGATACCAATTTTACAAAAATTTGATACCTGAGCGAAGAGTTATGCCTATTTTTGTGAGAGGCAATAAGGGTGTGCGATGGGCAATGTGCCGCCCAATCGAATGTGTACAATTAGGAGTGTGAGGCACACTTAAAATGTCTGCCATAAGGTGTGCAACGTACACCTTAAGGTATGCCATGGGTTGGGCGCCGCATACCTCACTTCCAAGTGCCAAAAAAGCCCCTCTATATGTCTATAACACGGGATTAAACTCCCGTAACCCCAAAATAAGTTCTCTTTCTCTCAAAATCACCAATAATATTCATTCGAGGTTCAACCTAAAAATTCAAATATCTCAAGATTCAACCATGAGATTTCAATAATTCTTCGAGATTCGGAATCCCCATTCTGAGGGCTACAAGAAACACTCATTATTTTCACGAATAGAGTCCCAAGGTCAAGAGTTCATTCAATGCTTCAAGTTTAAGGTATGTGGGCTTTTTCAACAAGTACAGCCTTTCGTTCTTGTGCCCAAATTGATTTTTCTTTTATGAATATACATGATTTTACATGTTTTGATATGAATTTGAAGCATGAATTTATACCCTATACGGTTTTACATGAGATTATGATACTCTCTATGTTTTGGAAGTTGAATTGAATAGAATGATGACATTTTTGTACCTAAAGTTGAATTTTCAGATTTTAAAGTAAGTTATATATATTTATGATAAAAAGCATAAATCTTGAGAAAATTTAATATGATTTTGATGTACGACACCTTGATTCCTAATTGGGATTGTACCTTGATAAATTATGTGCTATAACCACAACGATATTTGAATCCCAAAGCTAATTTTCTTTACAAAGATGTATGATTATAAAACTGAAATTGTAAGTTTTAAGTGATTATTTTTGTGCTTATTTCATAAAGTATGAAACTTTGGAAGGTTTTATGGTGTGATATTGATGTATGGGTTTTCGGAACACTATTTGATTTTATTATTTAAGAAAATCATGTTTTATAAACACCTTGAGTTTAAATATTTTGAGATGATATAGAAGTTTTACCTTTTGGTCGTAAAAAGGGTTGTTTTTGAAACCGAGATGAGAATAGAAATTCACTTTTATTGATATATTATGAAAGGGGTAGCATGATGGCTCCCATCATAAATTATTGAAATATTTATTAGTGGATTTTCTTTTGAAAAGATCCGAGCTAAGTCCGGGAAAAGTCTTTAGCACCGAGCGGGAGGTAAGCAGGATTGGTACTTCCCTAGAACTATGTGCCCCCATACGTTGTGAGCCTGAGGCTGATTTATATAGTGATCACTAGTGTTTGGATTGATGATTTATGGTCCTACTCCGATGACAAGGATAGGACAGCTCTCCCCAACGTGGGTTAGACGTTGCACTCCATGTAGCTCACATGGTTTATGTCGGTTGTAAGAGACTCCCAATGTGTGTGTGTATTCTCCTATCTAATATGAAAAGTCTTATTCTTCTATTTGAGATGAAAACATATTTGTTTGAAAGACTGACTTTGAGAAAGTCATTGTTTTCGAAAGATTTAATGAACATATATTCCAAAGTTAATTATTATGAGATTTGATTTCTTTGATGATTTGGAATCGAGATGGAAGTGAATTGAGATTTATTATGATAACTCACATGTTTCACCTGATATATTTTACTCTCTTATGATTATGATGATTTTAATTTGAGCTAAGTGAGTTATTTATATCAACATGCAGAATCTTATAAATTGTGATGATATTAAGAAATTATTTTATATATGCATTGTACCCCCTTATGCGCAATACATTTTCATGGTACTGACCACATATTCGTATGTGGGCTACATTTTCTCAGAATGTAGGTACAAGGTATAGTGTATATCTTTAGATCCAGTCAGTTCGCGGTATGTAGTGAGCTGGTGATGAGTCTTTTTTATTCAAGGGTTTGAGTTAGTTGTACAGTTTGAGAAGTGTTGTATTTTATTTATTCAGTCATATTGAGTTGGGTTAGTCGGGAGTCATGACCCGGCTACCTATAGTCTGTACTAGGAGAGGCTTCATAGATAGTCAGTAGAAGTTGATCTATTCCATTTTAGTTTTGGTTGTAAAAGCAGAGTTGTAATGTTGTAAATTTAGTTTTGTATCTATCATGTTCAGAAAAGAGTTATTTTCCACTGATTTGAATAGATTTATACTTTTTGTTCAGTTGCTTATGAGTTATGCTAGTAGAAGGGTTAGCTTGGGGTCACTTGTGATCCTAAGCACCATGTGACATCTCGAAACCCGATTTTGGGGCGTTACAAGTTACAATCTTGGTATTAGAGCACAGAGTTCAAGTGTCCTAGGGTGTCTATGAAGCCGTGTCTAGTAGATTCTTGCGGAACGATACAGAGAAGTCTATACATTTCTTTGAGAGGCTATAGGACATTTAGGAAATGCCTCCATTCTTACAAGTCTTAAATCGTTCTATAGAAAAGTTCTCCAAGAAATGTATACAGACTCTCATCTTACTCTAGTCAAGCCATATCAGCTTTATTTCCAAGGTATTAGAAACAATTAAGATTAATTCTCCATAGATAGTTGTGGAATTGTAAGAGAGCTACAAAAGTATCCTATCAGTACTTTTGAGTTCTAAAAACTAAAGTGTTTTATCAGGTCTATAGAAATCGTGCACTAAGCCCGAGTCAGATATGCTTTCAAATTTCTCCTCAAAATCCATAATGATAATCTATACTTCTTTATCTATGAATTATACTTGAGACAGCATGATCAGCAAGTTCCAGTTTCTCTCGAGATAATGGTCTTATATTTGCTAGCAAAAGTTTCAAAAGTTCAAAACGGCTTGAGAGGAGCCTTTTAGTGTGTTATAAGTCCCTCAAATTTAAAGTTATGCACTCATTCTTTTGAGTTATTCAATTAATACAGAGTAAGGTGTATTCTTAGATCATTGAATATGGTGTGTCATGTTTCTATCTGTTGTATTATGTAATCTTGTTATCATTGTGTTTGTGAAAAACCAAAGTCTGGTGAAGCAGTGTGAGGCCTAATTCAATTTACTAGCAAATTGTTGTTTATCTTGTTATTTTTGTGTTAGTTGAAAGTTTGTGTTTAGAGTGGTAGTGATGAGATAAGTGGTAAGGTCAATTTATTAAATATATATAGACGAATCTTTTTGCATACAATTGAGTTAGTAATGAAGTCCTATGTCCTTGTGTTTTGGTTTAGCAGAAGGTAGAGAATGAGTTATTTGTTAAGGTGAATTATAGTTATCTTGGATTATGAAAAGAGTTGTTGATGGTATTTGCTATGCTAGAAAGTATAGGTTTTGATGGAAGTACTTGGTGGGGGATTGTAGTTAATTTATGCTTTCATGAGATTGGAAGGGGAAGTTTAGTTAAAATTTATAGAGCTATGAAAGTAATTTAGATGTGAAGATGGTTAAATAGTAATGATGTGAAGAAGGAAGATATGTTAACAGATTATGAATAAGATAGGCCATATGATTATGATTGATTGTCATTGTGTACTAGTTTTCCTTAATGCTATGTTCTATAGTTTTGAAGTGAAAATTGTGTGTGAGATTGGTTTGTAAATCATGTTTAGCTCTAGACATTAAGTTTGAACAGTTGATGGTTTGGTTGTTGATGCTAGTTATATGCAGGTGATCTAGTAGGCCTGAACAATGTATGCAAGAGTGTAAGATTATGTGTTCATAATTAAGTATGGTATAGAGGTGTGCCCAAGGTGCTATGTGGCTGCATTATTTTTTGAGGATTATTGCATATTGTGAGGTTAGTAGTAACATTGAGTTGCTAGGTAGAGAAAGGTTAGTTAGATAATTTATGTTGTTCTTGATAGCTAAGTTGAGGAGTTATGATTGAAGATGTTGAGTCTTTTTAGTATGATTTTATTCTCATGGTTTGGGAAAAATATAAGTACAGAAGTGTAATCTTGGTAGGCTATGATTATGTGATTAGAGATATAGATATGGTTGCAAATAAGAGTGTAAGTCTTTGATGATGATTATTAAAGCTAGGAATTACGGATGGCATATGGAAGGGTTGTTCAAGAATGAAGTCAGTAAGTTCGAAATTAGTTTATTCTTGTGAGTTTAGCATTTATGTGTAGATAATAGAATTATGAAATTATGGCTTAGTCTCGAGCATATAGAGCAGACCATCATACTTAGAATACCTGCTTTGACCTAAGGGGAAGATGGTTAGTGAAGAACCAAATTGAGTTTTGAGAATTAGATTGTGATACATGTCAATAATGAGTTATATTGAGATAGTGATCCCTTCTTACTCTAGAGTATTCCTTGGATTTCAATCATTACAACACCAAATCCATCACTTGATTGACCATTCCATGCCACAGGCATATCCTTATACCTATCATGTCTGCTCAAGTCCATTCTCAACTTATAGCAAGCATGTAACAGCTTCACTCTGCGATTCAAGTTATCTCTTATGAATCTATGAACTCCAATCTTATGTTGAATATCTCATGAGAAGTATAAACTCATTTTTCAGAGTATGACCTGTTTTTAAACTCATGATACTAGTGAAGTTTGCATTATATCATGCATGTCCTCATCTTAGATTTCTTTAATTAATCCATGCCTTTGATATTTTATTCCTCAGGACAAAAATAAGTGTTAATGTTATGTATTGTAGTTTTCGTGCTTCTGGTTCATATGTGTTAGCTCTTCGGTGACCTCTTCCTATGTTATGATAGTGGTGATGATAGTGGATAAGTAATAGTTTATATGTGAGAGAGTTGATGACCCTCATTAAGAAATACTATTTATGCTTTTCTATATAAGGCTAAAGTGTGAAGTAAGATTGAGGCCAAGTCTTTGATACATGTCATGGTTAGTTAGAAATTATGTGTATGTTTTTAAGAATAGTGCAAGAAAATTGTTGTTGATAAAGGTTTAGAGAATATGCGAAGTATGCCTTTAGGGATATTTCCCTTAAAGTTATATGAGATTTTTAATGATAGGCTTGAATGTCATGTTGGGTGTAAGATGATGAATACAATATGCACTATTGAATCCATATCAAGAGTTTTAAATTAGTCATTGAAGTGGTAAGGCATGTTATGCTTAGGGTTTGAGCTCTAAGAAGATATAGAATATTGAACCTTGTGGTTTAGACTAGTATTGTGGTTTGGTATGTTGTATCTTGTGATTTAGTGTTAGGCTTGATAATCGTGAGAGAACTTAGTTTAGTTTAGACCTTAGTAGAAAGATTTTGCAGTGCCAATATGAGAATTATAAGTTGAATCAAATGAGTATGGTATTTAAGGAGAATAGTATAGTTGACAGAGCATTTGAGAAGTGATGCTAAGCTTGAACGTAAGAAGTTGCGTTGCCTACGGCCTAGCAATCCTATACTATTTATTAGTTATATAATTCTATTCCATGCTATAGAGTTATATCAATGTTGTAATTCCTTAATCAAATGTCTTGCTTAGAGCATGCCCAAAATTCTGTGCTCCCTAATGTCAATAGAATATCGTACAAAAGTTCTAAGGAAATGCTGGATTTGAGTATGGGTAGTCAGTATGATCCAGTCCTTATAGCCTGTAATCAAGTTTAGCAAGAAAGGAGATAAGCTCCTATAGATTCTTAATTTTCTAGCTACTCTTACTATCCATAGTCTTATACGTATGTACATTCCAAGAGGCAATGTGATTGTGTTCAATTAAATTATGAATTCAGCTCAGTTCATACATTAATTTCAGTTTCAGATATTAAGTCATGATTCAGTTTGTAAGTATCCTGTGTAGTATCACAGTCTCTTCCTAGTATTTTCATCAAATTATTATCATTCGGGGACGAATGATCCCAAGATGGGAATGTTGTAATACCCCGAGTTTTCATCTCATAAACCTCTCATCCTTTCTCATAAGATCAGATCCAGTGCAAAGTAATGGTTACTCATAAGTTGACACTCTTGTTTCTATCTTAGCCACATAGTTATTTTTCTTAAGGATATATGCACTTGTAGACCAGTTTAGTAGCTTATTATTCTTGAGATCCAGTGATTCAGTCATATCAGTTACATATGATCTCTTAATGACTAATATTCCTCTGCATTTCAGATTAATTTTCCATATTCGAGGTTGAATGTTCCCAAGGGGGAGATAATGTAATACCTTATATTTTTGTGCTATAATTCTAACCGTCGTTCCTGCACGTCTAAGCACTAATCCAAGTAATTCTCACGTGAATACAAGTTGCATGATCATTATCCTATTCTATGGAGTAGTGTAGAGGTGGAAAATGCTTATAGCAACGACATAGAACAAGGTTGAGCTAAGACCAATTGATTCATCCAAAGTTTGACATTCGATTCCACAAGGGTCAACTTCAAATGTGAACATCTCTTAATATACATGGAATATTTTATCCCAAGACCTATTAAATTGTTGATAATTGAATTAGATATCCAACGATACCAATTTAGCAAAACTTCGGTACCCGAGCGAAGAGTTATTCCCATTTTTGTGAGAGGCAGTAAGGGTGTGCGATGGGCAATGCGCCGCAAAATCAAATGTATGCGATTTGGAGTGAGAGGCACACTTAAATGTCTGCCATAAGGTGTGCGATGCATACCATATGGTCTGTCATGGGTTGTGCGCCGCATACCTCACTTCCAAGTGCCAAAACCACCACTATATATGTCTATAACATGGGATTAAACTCCCATAACATCAAAATAAGTTTACTTTCTCTCAAAATCACCAAGAAAATTCATTAGGGTTTCAACCTAAAAATTTAAATATCTCATGATTCAACTATGATTTTTCAATAATTCTTCGAGCGTTGAAATCCCCATTCCGAGGGCTACAAGAAACAGTCATTATTTTCACGAATAGAGTCCCAAGGTCAAGAGTTCATTCAAAGCTTCAAGTTTAAGGTATGTGGGGTCTTTCAACAAGAACACCCTTTCGTTCTTGTGCCCAAATTGTTTTTTCTTTTATGAATATACATGATTTTACATGTTTTGATATGAATTTATACCCTATATGGTTTTACCTGAGATTATGATACTCTCTATGTTTTGGAAGTTGAATTGAATGAGAATGATGACATTTTTGTACATAAAGCTGAATTTTCCAGATTTTAAAGTAAGTTATATATATTTATGATGAAAAGCATGAATCTTGAGAAAATTTAATATGATTTTGATGTATGAGACCTTGAGTCCTAATTGGGATTGTACTTTGAAAAATTATGTGCTATAAGCAAAATCAGATTTGAATCCCAAAGCTAATTTTCTTTACCAAGATGTATGATTATAAAGCTGAAATTTTAAGTTTTAAGTGATTATTTTTGTGCTTATGTCATAAAGTGTGAAACTTTGGAAGGTTTTTTGGTGATATTGATCTATGGGTGTTTGGAACCCTATTTGAGATTATTATTTTGAGAACATCATGTTATTTAAACACATTGAGTTTAAATAATTTGAGATGATAAAGAATCTTTGATTTTTTGGTCGTAAAAAGGGTTGTTTTTGAAACCGAGCTGAGAAAATAAATCCACTTTAATTGATTTATTATGAAAGGGGTAGCATGATGGCTCCCGTTGTGAGTTTTTCAAATATTTTTTAGTAGATTTTCTTTTGAAATGATCGGAGCTATGCTTGGATGTAGTCTTTACACCGAGCAGGAGGTATAGCAGGTTTGGTACATCCCTAGAACTACGTGCCACCATAGGTTGTGAGCCTGAGGCTGATTTATATTGTGATCACTAGTGTTTGGATTTATGATTTAAGGTCCTACTCTGATGGCAAGGATAGGACAGGTCTCCCCAACGTGGGTTAGACGTTGGACTCCATGTAGCTCACATGGTTTATGTCGATTGTAAGACACTCCCAATGTGTGTGCGTGTTTATTCTCTTATCTAATATGAAAAGTCTTATTCTTCTATCTGAGATGAAAAGATATTTGTTTGAAAGACTGAGTTTGAGAAAGTTATTGTTTTTGAAAGATTTAATGAATATATATTCCAAAGATAATTGTTACGAGATTTGATTTCTTTGATGATTTGGAATGAAGATGGAAGTGAATTGATATTTATTATGATGACTCACATGTTTCACTCGATATATTTTACTCTCTTATATTATGATGATTTTAATTCGAGCTAAGTCAGTTATTTATATTCGCATACATAATTTTATAAAATGTGATGATATTAAGATATTATTTTATATATGCATTGCACCCCCATATGCTCGGTACATTTCCATGGTATTGACCCACATATTCGTATGTGGGCTACATTTTCTCGGAATATAGGTACAAGGTATAGTGTACATCCTCAGATCCAATCAGTTCACGGCATCTAGTAAGTCCATTTGATTCAATGGCTTGAGTTAGTTATACAGTTCGAGAAGTGTTGTATTTTCTTTATTCAGTCATATTGAGTTCGGTTAGTCGTGAGTCATGACCCGGCTACTTACAGTCAGTACTAGTTGAGGTTTCATAGATAGTCAGTATAAGTTGATGTATTCCGTTTCAGTTTTGATTGTAAAAGAAGATTTGTAATCTTGGAAATTTAGTTTTGTATCTATCATATTCAGAAAAGAGTTATTTTGGCAGATTTGTATAGATTTATGCTTTTTGTTCAGTTGCTTATGAGTTATGCCAATAGAAGGGTTAGCTTGGGATCACTTGTTATTCTAAGCACTGTGTGACATCTCGAGACCCGATTTTAGGGCGTTACATAGAGACGTGGAGTTTCAGAGGCGGATAAGGTGTTCTAAAGGTATCTCCTATGAAGGGAGTAATGCAATTTGGCAGAAAAGAGAAACTCACTCCCTAGTATATTGGTCCCTGTGGTTTTGCAAAGGATGGTAATGTGGATTATGAAATTGAGTTGCCTTCTGGTTTGAACTCTGCTCACTCGGTATTTCATGTTTCCATGACAAGGAAGTGCATTTGTGATCCAACGTTGATTATTCCTTTGTAGGAGTTTGGTATCTCGGACTTTCTGTCTTATGAGGAGATCCTGATTTAAATCTTGGATAGTTAGGTTCATCGATAGCGGACAAAAAATATGGCTTTAGTTAAGGTTCTTTGGGATAACAAGAAGGTGGAAGAATATACGTGAGAAACAGTGGAGGATATGAAGTCCAAGTATCTGCATTTGTTTTATTCTTTTGGGATTTGCATGGAAGGCATGTGTTCTTCAACACATCTTTATTTTCTGCGTTAGTAGAAGGAAATATTAATATGTTTTCATTTTTTTTAAACATTGTTTTAGATTGGGAATATATTTCATAATGCAAATATGTTGTATGTGTGTTTAACGTACCTTGTCCGTTATTCAGGGATGAATGTTCCTAAAGGGAGACTTAAACGCCCTAGTTTCGGACATTTGACAATTTCCTTGATTTGTGGTTTTTGGGAAAGATACAACTTAGGGGAATGAGTCATACACTTGGGTAAGAGTGTTATGATCCAGTCGTATACTGACAAGTGTTGGTTGGTGGGATGAATTTATTACTAGAATGGGTACAATTTGTGTGGTATGAGTCATATTTGTTTATTTGGGTTGTTTGGTTACTTCATTTAACCTTAGACATGGTAACTTTAGTTGGATCTGAGTACGAGTTACTCACCATGAGCCGTAATCCATAGTACGAGTCATACCATAGACTTCTATGGTTATTAATGCTCAATCCTCCTAAAATTCTATTCTGCTAGGGGTACGGTTTATCGTTATTAGTATTACACATGGATAAGACATGATTTTGGGTATGTCGTACCTTGGATAGTATTGGGTCAAAGGGGGAAAGCCTGGGGTACGAAGGTGGGTACCACTATTATAGGATAGGTAAGACTCATAAAGGTCAGTCATACCCTATGATAGGAATTAAGTGTAGTTTATGAGTGGTCAATCTGGATATTTCTCCCTTATCCTAACGAGGTCCCACGACTTATAATGCACTTGGGAGGTTATTTGCCCAATTATTCTTTTCTTAAACACTCTACAATCCTCTCTAGAGTTCTTAGGCAAAGAAAGCTAGGGTTTAATCGTAAGGAGTAAATTGGAGCTTTTCTTTGTGATTTATCTCCATTATCATCTTTGTTTATGGCAACTTCTCTTCCCCCATTTCTAGTTCTAACTAAAGGCATGGATTTTATACAATGTTTTCTTGTTTCTAATGTTATATGATTTTGGGTTTTCGAATATGATTTGGGCATTTGGTTATGAGTTCTTGGTTAAATATTTTAATTATGCTCGTTTATGAATTAATGGTGTTTTTGGATAATTGGTATTATGGGAATGGTTGTTTGTTAATTCGCTTAGGTTTTGGAATTACTATGCCCTATTGTGTTTGATAAAATTGCTATAACAATGTTTTCTACCATAATATTGGGTTTTAAATGGAACTACTTCATAGTTTAAACTTTCTAATGGAACTCTAAATGATATGAATGGTTTAAATTATTTTTGAATGGTTTTTCCTAATAAATGTACTTGTAGGGTAAAAGGGAATCCCTAAGTTAACATGGTAATGAATATTTGTGGTGTACATAGGAATCCCCCAAGTTAATTGGCTATAGGGTTTATGGGTACATGGGAATCCCTTGACCATAAAAAGGTTTGGCTAAGGACAATAATTGCAAGTTACTATTGGCATGATGATAACACTACAAATAGCCTTGGTTGATAATAATGGAATAATGGTTTTGTTGGAAAATTGTTTTAATGGGCAATAATGGCGGGGTGTGAAAGCTAACCGTAAAGGTGGTAGTCCAATGGATGAACAGGAGAAACTCATGTTCGCTGACATGAGAGGTAGGTCATGGCGACCTTATCTGATACTTTTAAGGTACACGAGAATTCTCTAGGTACAATGTACATATGTATCATGGATAATAAAGGGTAAATGGCAATCGCTAACACATATTGACTCTTCGATTTGTGTGGCTATATGCATCAAGACTGTTTCAGGCGGTTACACTGGACCCATATAGCCCGTGGGTGGTTTTAGGCTGGTTAATCTTCACATACGTATGTTAAAGGTTTTAAATGCATACTAAACCCCATTCCCTTCCTCGGATGGTTATATATATGAATCGGTAGTGTTTATATGCATGGTTTTACATGGTTTTATTAAATGGCATTTTTATCCATATCCTGAGTTCATACTAGCATTTACACATTAACCAATCTTCGGGCGGCTGTATCACTATGCGATGCAGGAATCTGCCATTCTACTCCTCCTGCGTAGCATTCAGACATTCGAAGTCAGGTTTGGATTAAAGTAGTGAGCTTCCATCTTTACAGAAGGCTCTATTTCATTGATGTTATTTCATACTTTTGATTATTTATTGATATTGGTTATGGTTCTAGTTGGACGAATGTACCAATCGGATTTTTGTATTCTTTTAGTTGGAGGTTTTTGTGGGACTACTATGGGTTGGAATGTTCGGGATCATTATGGTTGTGAGCCTTAATATTTGTATGGCATTGGGGTGACATCATTGGACATAATTTCTCACAATTCCATCATATTTTATTTTAGTATTATATATTCAATTATTTATGGAACGTATTTTGTTATGGTCGGATTTATGGTTTTGATTTGGTTTGGTATGGTTGGACTCGATTGAGTTGGTCATGGTCGTGATCCTATCCCGAAGCCTTCAATGAGTTATTACACAATCTTGTTCTGTACTCAAAATTCAGAAAATTGAGGACATACGACCGGAGGTTTGGCTGGGTATAGCGGGTAGTCTCTGAACCCAGCCAGACTTGGGATGCACATTACGACAAGGCATCGGGTCAGGTCGGGTCATTAGCAAACCTTAGGGGATTCCCATGTACCTCATAGGTTACATTATTAAGTTTACTTGAGGGATTCCCATGTACCCCACAAGTACAGAATTATTAGGATTACTTGGGTGATTCCCATGTACCCCATGAGTATTTTATTATAATGTTTTTCTTAGGGGATTCCATTGTACCCCACAAGTCATTCAACATTCAATCCAATTCCATCATTTCATTCACTTGGGGAATTCCCATGTACCCTGGAAGGTTTTCATTCAAAAAAACTTTATAGCCACCAAGGCCTTACCATTTAACCCTTCCAAACCATTCAAAACCATTCCAAAACTTTTAAACCATTTAAATCGTTCAAACTATTTTATCTATTCAAAACCATACAAATCCATCTAAGGTTCCATTACCAAACTATATTATGCAATAGTTCTAATTTAAGTTCTACAATAGAGTAAAAGCATTTTCTTAGGCATTTTATCAAACATGTTAGGGTATAACTTTACCAAGATCAAAGCCCAAGCATAGAAAATAAACATATGGGTTACCTATATTCCATTTGTTAAACCAAAACAAACAAGCATCCATACATGCAAACCATCAGAAATTACTTGTGAAAACAGAATTCAAACCAATATTCAATAATATGCATCAAGACCCTCAACATATGTTTCAAAAACCACTATTTATGATTCATAAGTCAATTTTTAAAACTCATTAAATCATTATATTAGTTGTAACTAATAATGAGGGAACGTATACATTCCATATACAAAAATATTCCAAAGAGAAACTTGACTCTTGAGCCTATTGAAGAACACTTGTTGAAACCCTAGCCTATTATCTTAAAGAGTGAGTATGAGAGAATATTTGAAGTTTTTTAATCCTTTAACAAGTGTTATAAGCGGTCACAAATTGTTATATAACGTGGGGACACAAGGGTTTGAGGTGGGAAATATCCAGACTACCGTCATCTTAAAAGTTGAAAACCAAGTCAAAGGTGGGTATGACTCACCCCCTTAGCCATACCCTAGGGTATGAGTGGTGCCCTAAATCATACCCTACCCTTCTCCATAGTCCCCTATACTGACTAACATATGAGAACACAACCCCAACTCGTACTTAAGGGTACGAATGGTCCCCCCAAACCGTACCTTGGACAGTTTAAACTTGTCCAACCAATAAGCACCATATGATATGGCATCATACTTCCTATATCCATCTATAAGACTTGTATGGCTTTGATTCATCTCTTGGATAGTAACCAATCAAAAGCTACTTTCAAACATATAAGTGATACATCCCCAAACCACATTCAAGCATACGATTAGTACCCTTGAGTTGTACCTTACCCAAAAAGTCAAAAACCCAAGAAATTTAGAAAAGGTCAAAAACCTTTGGTGTTATATAGATGCTGTACCATTTCCTTATGTAGGGTCTAAGGGATTTTCTGTTGGTCCTTTGGAGTGTTAGATTGTTGAGTACTCTTTTGGATTTATTGTGATGTGGTGACCTTCCATCTTTTCTAAGGCCCAGCCATTTCATTAATTTCACTAATGTTTTAGTATTTCATTTGATCCTTTTGGTCATAGTTGTGTTCATGTCCTAACTTAATTATTATTTTGGTTTAGAGGCTTTTATGGACAAGTGTTGAGTTGGTTGTTTGTTTTAACTCTTAAAATATTCAGTTGTTTTATCAATTCTTCTTATTTTAATTTTATTTATTTCCACTATATACTTTTTAATGTGCTCTTAAGTTATGGCAAGGGTGCTGGTCTCCGGTCCATGGTGGGCTTGAGATACTTGTCACGGCCAGACTCGGGTTTAGGTCATGAAATTGGTAGTTCCTTGAATATATTAGGTTATTTTATTATTTGAACTACTTAATATAATATTGAGCCCTTGAAATATTTTGGCTTTCAAGATTGATATGATATATATCAGTTCCTTATGTGAACTAGGATTGCTAGTTGATCTAATATATTAGTTCCTTGAGTGGACTAACTTATTTTTTTATAGGATATATTAGTTACACAAATAAACCAAACTTATCTAATTATCTGACATATTGATTCCTTGACTGAACTAATAATACGTGTTAGTTGATATAGCTTGTTTCTTTATTTTAGTCGGGTTTTATGATAGTGTTATTATTGTTATTTTTATTGATCCTTCTGTGGTCTAGGTTAAATGTAAGATGTTTCATAATGATATAGGTCCACCGACTTGTCCAATTCAGAAAATACTGATCTAGACGTTGAGTCATTGTTGCTGATCCTGTTAATGGGTTCTTTTTTAGTCTTTCAACTCTTATTAGGATCCTGTCCTTCATAATTCTATTTGTTCTCCACAAAATTTCTAGACTTCTTTCCTGAAATTCTTATTATCTTACTAACCTTCGATTTGTATGACTAATTTTTCTCTTTCCGGGGCTATTTGACATCAATATTAGGTTTACAACAACCTAAGTATTATCCATTGATATATTCCCATAAAATATTTGAGGCTATAGGGATGATTCTTCATCAACAAGTTGTGTGAATAAAAGTTTGCCTTTAAAAGGGTAGATGATGAGAGTGGGTTTTCCAGAATATTTGTAACAGGATTATTATCTAGGCTTTGCTCAAAGTTCTTATAAAGGAATGAGAATGGACAATTTGTAACCATTTGGAGATATTTAACACAAGAGGACTATTTGAGGATAGATTTTTTTCATTGAGAAGATAGGGTTTTTGACAAAGTAGGACTTCAGAGTCTTATAAGAATAGTGAGGAATGTTTTAACTGAATATACTATTATCAATTTTATTTTTTGGGTTGACACTTCCTTCTTTTTAGTAATTGACATATTTCTGACTCAGTGACAGAAAGTAGATTATTCTTTTAGAACAAAAAAAATTTAGGTCCCTCTCTTTCGTTGAGTAAATCGTCTACATTGTAGGTATCATATTTTGCTCCTCCAAAGTTGTTCCTATACGTGTATACCATAATAGTATAATGCTGAGTTATACCAACATGCACCTGTTCGACCAAGGATACCTACCTCCTTATCATAGACATATTTGAGGAGAGATATTGATTAGTATGTTAGGTCAGATCAATTTGATCAATCTGTACTTTAACCTTTTATCCTCAGCTCACTCCCTTTTTTAAGCTATTAATAGATAAGCCAGCAGTTCTGAGAGCGAGGTGCCTATTTTTTTTCATTCAAACTGCGTCAAGATCCTTCTTCTGTGATGAATTCCTTTGGGACTAGGTCCCTAAGAATTCTAATATGACCATTTTTTGTTGGTCTTCTACTTGAGCTTAGATCACAAACTTACATTCTGAATTAACATCATTCCCTTCTACTCCCTTCAAAAATTTCCCACCATCCTGAGTATTATCAATCATTTGATTATGTATTCTTCAATTTTTGCTACTTCATTACCACCAGGGATCAATAGCTTTCCTGACTAATCAAGAGCATTATGCACTTCTTATTCTAAAAATTTCTTCTTCATTTTGTTAGGGACCAGGTGCTTTGAAATCAGCTATTTAAAAATAAGACACTTCCATCTTAAAGTGTGTTAAGAGAGAGAACACAATCAAAACTTCAAGTATTAAGCTTTTAACACACCCTATCAATGAACTATCAATGAACTATTTGTTACTACCATCCCCTTTCTCATAGTTTGTTCCATAATCACCTGATGGATTTGGGAACCTAGTTGATTTTGGGTTCCCTATATAAGGACAATGGTATGATCAAATCTCTTTTGTCCAGTCCTGGTAGATAATTTCTTTTCATAATTTCTAGAGACTTGAAACCCTTAGTATATGAATTCCCTTGCTAAACATATTTGAAACTATCGATTTTAGCTCTAATCTAACTCTCACAAATTTTCTTTATATGCCCAGCTCTTCTATAGTGAGTTCATAAAGGTTTGTGGACCTTGTTCTTAGCATCATAAGAAACATTCCCTTGAGACCCAAGAACATTGTCTTTTCCTTGATAACCAAGACCATTTTAATTATTATCACCTTGACTACTTAAGGTAGAAAGGATTTGTGAAGATGTAGTCCATTTAAGAGAATTATGAAGCTCTTATTTTAGATGGAATAAGTCCTTTTCTAACCATTCATTCTTATGGAGTTCAGATATAAGATGCTTTTAAGAGTCCTTCAGTTTCTCTTCAAGTTCAACATGAAGTCTTCAAGCTTTTTTCTTCCTATTACCATCTAAAGTATTTACAATCTCCAGTTGACTCATGCAACTCAGATTCTCAGATTTTAATTTAGTGAATGTTTCTTCAATTCCAAATATTTTGAGAGTTACAACAATCAATTCATGTTCTTTACTCTCCACTTTCTCCTCAAAAGCATTTTTCTCATCAGCTAGTTCGCACATAGAGTCTATCAACACACATGCATACTTTTCATCTTTCTAACAGAGTACTTATCTAGGTTTTCCTTAATGTCAGAAAGAGTTAGCTATTTTTCATCTTCATTTTTTGTTTTTTCCATAAATGTAAACAAGGAATCATGGATAACTCGACTGCCTTCAACTGCTAGCATAGACACATCTCTAAACTTCTCATCTGTATCAGATTCACTATAAGAATCTCCCTATACTGCATGATAAGCTGCAACATTCCATCTTGAATTTTCAGGGACCTAAACCCTGTTCTTTTGTTTGTCATCTCTAGTATTGATGTATTCCTAGTAATCTATTATTTTTCATTGGACAGGTCATAATGAAATGCTTAGGACTTCCACATTTGTGACACACTTCAACATTTCTTCCCTTTTGGCTGCAACTTCCTATTCTTTAGAGCTGACCAATTTTCCTCATGGATTGGACAATCTTTTTTGCCAAATAGGAAACATTAGTGTCCTCTTCTATTTAATGATGTTTTGATTCCTTTAAAGCCAGGTATTTTTCCCTTGTTTCTTCATTCTTTTCCAGCCCTTGCTATATCTTAAGTTCATGGGTTTTTACATTTCCAATATGTTCATCCATAGTAAGGGTCTTCAAGTTTCGTGCCTTAGTTATAGAATCGGATTTTCTTTCCCACGACTTAGGAAAAACACAAAGAATATTCCTAACTTTCTCCACAATGAAATAACTTCTTCCAAGCAGTGAAGGTAATTTGTGATACAAGTGAATATTGTAAGCATTTCGTGGATTGTTTCAACATCATTGATAGTGAAGGTTTCATAGTAAGTAGTCAGCATGTCTAGTTTAGAATTCTTCACATCAGTAGTAACTTCATAAGCAGTCCTAAAGTCATCACAGATCTCCTTGGCATTTTCAAAGACAGAAATGTTGTTGTATTCATTAGGTCCTATTCCCCAAAGTAACAGTTTCTTGGCCTTGTATTTTTTCAACCTTCTTTATAGCTTTATCATCATATTCGCTCCTGCGTTTGATGACCATCCTTTCAAATTTTTCTTATTTAGCTTCTCTAACAAGAACATGAGGACCAGCAAGAATTAGTTCTATCAACTCATTATTATTATCCATAATGAAGTAAAAAATCTTGTATTTCCACCATACATGATATTGCCTATTAAATCTAGGTGGGCTAGTGGCAGATTGTCTTTCTTCTAGGCTAGGTAGAACAGTGATGCTAACCAAATTAGTTTAGGTGTGAACCTTTTATAGTCTTCTTAGTTTTATACCAATTAATGAAACTATGGGAGTTGAACACATTGAAGGACCAGGTCCCTCAAAATTAGTCATAGGTAAAAATACAGTAAACCAACCAGATACAAAACATAGTGTAGAAAATATAAAAAAAAAAAATATAACATGAAAACATCCTTGTTCAAGCTCTCCCTACTTGAACCTATTAATTATATACTCAAACTTTAACCTAAATCTATGCTCTCCCTACTTGTAATAACTCGACCACAAGCTCACTTTGATAACTCTGCCAAGACTCCCTCAAAACTGATTAACTCTAAATAGTATCAAGCTTAGAAAAATCTACCTAAGAACTCAAAAAGTAAAAAGAAAAGAGCATTACTCATATAGAATGAGTAGTTTAGTTAAAGACTCAAAATGGATTCTTCTTTTAATTTATATGTTCTTGTACTTGTACATATGAAGAATCTATGCTAGGCAAAATGCTAGCATTTGGGTTATTGACTAACAAGGGCCTTTTGTGGGAAATACCTACAGTCAAATATTTTTCCCCTTTTCTCTTTCATTACTTGAGGCCTCCCCTTCCCTTTCCCTTTTTCCTTTCTTCTTGAACTCCTTCGATTTCTCATGGATTTTATTCACACGAGATGGAGGAAGAGGGACAAGATTGAACTTTCGGACACCATGATCAAGGGTGTATCTATTAGACCTTCCTTCATGCTTAGTGTATTTATCTAATATCCAAGGACTACCCAATAATAAATGACATGCTTGCATCAGGAGTACATCACATAAAACTTTATCATTATAATTTACCACTTGTAACCGAATCAAGAATTATCAAGTCACCTTTAATTCACAACAAGAATTCAACCATGGTAGCTTATATTGATTTGAGTGAGGGGTAGTGGGTACACTACCAGAAAACTGTATATTAGAGACCAACTTTTAGCGATAAAGTTAAAATCTAGTCCCTAAAAGGGTACTTATAGGGATGAATTTTTTTTCTTGTCTCTAATTTTTATTTTTACTTTTTGCATTCCCAAAATAAAGAGGTCTTGTCCCTCATAATCTAAGTTTAGCAAAAGTAAAGGGGAAAATGTAAAAATTTGTGTTTTTCCCCAAAGTGTAACCCCTTTTTCTCTGAATCCCTAACAATTGATTCCTAAATTTCTCACTTAAAGGTTGCAAACTTTGATGTTGCTGGAGTTTTAAAAATTTAATCACAAGATTGTCTATCTAATCAGGTTCATTGATTTTCTTCGTCTTCCCTCTTTGGGTTTACAAAATGAAATTACTTTTCTTCGTCTTACTGAACTCATCGAGTAAGTATCATGAGGTTGTTGCAAGTGATAGTCTTCTCTATTGAATCTATAATACTAATAGATTTTGTGTAAGGGATAAATGTTGAAATATAGATTTTTATGAGATGATGATTTTTAGGGTTAGATTAGAAAAGGGCTTGGAGGCAGAGGATACGGGAATGTCTTTTTTCAGTCTTTTCTCTAGGAATAAGTTATATTTGCTTATTTTATATGATGTTTTCTATTCTAATGATTCCATTAATTGTATTAGTTTTCAAACTGAAGGTTAAAGTTCATACAATACATATCCTAAGTATGTTTTATGCTAATTTGGAATGCTTAGTTACTTCTCAGATAAGGTTTAACGTTAGTTTTTGTAAATTTCTCGGTCAATTAAGAAAAAGGTTACAACACATCAAAATTTATGTTTCATATGTTGGTCCATAATTCATATCATTAAACTTCTATTTTGTTCATTCTCAATTATTAAGCAGACATTTACTTTTGAAGGATTTAGAAAATCAAATGTATCTAATTATGCAACTTGAATCAAGTAGTAGTAAATAACTTTTGAGCTCAAACTTCTAGAAGTGACATAGATTTTTATGCAATTTATAGTTGAATTTGACATAGCAATGTCATGTAATTTGCAGGTAATTTTGTTATCTCCAAGTTTTGCAAGTTTAGAAACTAACATTTGACTTATTAATTATATTTTTTAGTCTGATGATATTACTAATAAAAGGCTAAAATTAAGTAACATGCATGTGTGTGTGGTCATATTAATTTAAAAATAAATATGTGTATTACTCTTTCGTAATCAAGTATTATTGTAACAAAGACAAACATGGAGAATGATTGAAGCTTTCAGCAGATTGTGTCATGTCCTTTGTCTTATGGTCTTATTTATGCATCCTAAATATCTTCCTCTCAATAAGATTAACCAAAACTTTACTCTTTCCTGTAATTCAGGTTCTTGAAGGGGTAAATGAAAGTATTTCCTTGAATTGTTTGGGTGAGTTTAGTCACACTATTACATGCCATGATTTGTGCTTTTCTAACTTGTGAATTCATTAAATGCTAGCTTATATGTTTTTTTGGTAACTAGCTAATTTAATTAATTACCAAGTCAATAATTACAAAACTAGCAAGACCAATAGAGTCTGGTATAATATAAGTTGCACGGGACTCTTCACTTTTTATGCCGCACCCGTGTTGGATTCTCCAAAAACACACTAGCTTTGGTGAACCACACAAACCCATTAACATTTTTTGAGAGTCTAATAAACATAGAATATAACCTTCTATTGAACAAACTCGTCCTACCAGTCTTAGAAAACATAGTTTTCTAAGTACTACAATCCTCAGCTACTTAATAAGAACTGAAAATATTACACATACTGAGCTAATGTTGTATCTACTGTAATATAGAATGTGTAGATAATGTCTTATTAATGTTTCCCATGACCATTCTTTTTTTTTTTTGAAAAATCCTTGTATTTCTTTCTAATGAGAAGGAGGAATATGCTTTGCACAGTCATCTTCAAAAACTGTTTTTTTTTATTTTCCCTTGCTAGCTTTTAGGATTAGCTGCACTCCTTCATCCATCTTTAGCTTTATTTACCATTTAACCTATATCCAATCAAGTAGTTTTTTGTCAAATTTGTCTAGTGAACTCAGTCATTACAGAGGTGGTCTCCAATATTATCTTCCTTTCTACATAATACACCCTTCTTGTCTACTTGCTAGCTTATATTTTGTATTCAGTAGGAACTTATTTTTAAACAAGATGTGTCTGATAACTTGAAGATTTATTATTAATTAGATAGTAACTTTATAAATATAAGTAAAAAGTAGTCCGGTGAACCAACTCTCCCGCTATATGCAAGGTTCATGAAAAGGGCCCCACCATAAAGGTATAATTTTATAAATATGAATAGGTTATTTATATTAATCCGTATTGTAAAAAAAGCAATGGATTATATATAAAAATGGCATTCATTTAAGGAGAAGAAGTATTTCATATAGTGGAGTGGATAGTCCAGATTCATTCTTGGTCCTCATTTTAATATTTTGTTATATTAATAGAAGTATAATATTTAGCCAAAAGAAGAAAGAGAATGAAGTATTCAATATTTAAAGTGGTTATTTCCATTATATCATTTGTTAGATACTTCACCCTATCATTATAACTTTCTAAAGTGATTTTACTTTTTAACAGGGTTTGAAGAGCTCTAGTAATAAGTCAAGAATAGAATTTTGAAGGCGTCAAGACAAATAGGGAAACTGATTATCTTTTCGTTAGGGGAGTTAGAAAAATGTCATATTTTTGTAGGGATACCATAGACAGTATCATGACACATACAATCTTGGTTATAAAGTTACAAGTTGAATATTAACATTTTTTTATTTTTCAATGCATAGTTGTATGTGAAAGCATGACTTTATTGATACTTTTTTTTCGGTCATGTGTTTATATCTATTGACAATTGCATAATTTCAAAATTAAATTAGGAAGAATCTTTAAAGACCATATTTTTAATTATAAAAGGCTTTTTAGGACCAATCAAAATTGGTTGTCAAAATGTTGTTGGGACTAGTATAACTATGATTATGGACCAGATCTGTTGTCCCTAATATTTTTTTAAGGACCAAACATGTTTCAGTCACCAATGCTCTTTAAGGACCAGAAATTTAATCTTTTCATTATTGACTTTTAGCGGTGGATGTTGTAGGGACGGGTAGCGACCAGATTTTGCTCATCTCTATTGGCCTTTAGGGACCAAAATATCACTTTTAGGGACCATTTTCCCCTTACCTAATGGACCTTTTTCTTATAGTGGTAGATTCAGGTAGTAAACCATGGTAACACTAGCAATGTTAACACAACTCCCCTATCTATAATCATGTAACCTTACTAAACATGGTTCTTCTAACCATATAGTTAGGTATCTCATATATACCCTCTTATGGCAACACTTGTTCTTCACTTCCCTCTTCTTTAGTTTCATTCTACACACTCTCCATCTTGAGAGTTGTCATCATTTCCCTTGATTTCCAACTCTATTTTGTCTCCACGATAATACAAATTCCCCTCCTTTAGAATCATATTACGTTGGTTAGGGTACTCAGTTAACCTATGATCCCAACCTTGATACTTGAAGCATTGTAGACCTTTAGAATGAGAAGTATATGATGGTTTACCTTCATTGCATATAGGATTGAGTTTGTAAGCCTTGGTCATGGGTTCTTTGGCATTAAATGGAGTCAATTCCTTGCCTGTATTCCAACCCAAGGTTTATGAATAAATTTGGGACCTTTGGCCAGCCTTCTCATAGATCTCTTTATCAATTTCTACGGTGGCTTGGAAGACACTATGAAATGTTTCAAATTTATGGAGAGTCAACCTTGAATATATGTCCTTGTTCAACCCATCTTTGAAGCATATGACATCATTTTGGACTTTTTCAACTATATGATGAATCTTCAAAATAAGGTGTTTGAAATCATCATAATTGGCCGTAATACTCTTGCTACCTTTACTCAAGCTGTAAAGCTTGGCAAGAAGCTCGGGTTTATAATGGTCTGACACATACTTTTCTCTCATAAGCATCTTCAACATCTCCAAAAGAGGTGGTTTTCCATCAATAAACACATTACCAAACCTTTTGGTTTAATCCCACCAAGTGTTTGCATACCCCTTAAAGTTAGCAATAGCATAACAACTTTTCTTTTCCTCAGAAAGATCATTAACTTGAGAAAGCTTTTCATAAGAAGACTCCATAGTAATGTACACTTCCGGATCACTCTCACCTTTAAAGATAGGAATTCCAACCTTGATTGAATTAATACCCATCTCACGGTTCCCTTGCCTTTCTTCTTGTCCTCGGTTTCTATCATAATGCCCTCTTTGATCATGCCATGCCCTCATTTATTCCTCAAATCAATAGTCGTCATTAGGAATATCATAAGCTTGTTGATCTCATCTACCATAATCTTTATTTTGGAATGGATGATTTTAGTTTAGTGGATCTTGGAAGAAGAAGGTATTTGAGGTGGTTGATTTTGTCTTTCGTTAAGTGGTATATGGACTTTTGGGATTTTGTTTCATGGAGCGTAAGGTCTTTGTTCAAATTTATTTGGAACTTGATAGTTAGTATTTGATGAAGGTATTTGGTTTTATGGGGGGAATGGCCTTTGGTCAAGTGGATTTGGGAGTTGATGGTTCGGGTTTGGTGGTGGAGTTGGGTGTCCAAGTCCTTCTTAGGGAACTTGGCTCATTTGAGGGTACAAGGGTCTTTGTAGGATTTGGTTTATGGTTCTTTACACTTGGTTTTATGGAGGTTGTGGAGGGTAAAGCATTTGGTGGATTGTTTTGGGTGTCATGGTTATTGGGGAGTTGTTGGCTTGAACACTAGAAGAGACATGGTAAGGATGTAGAGTTGAGGGTTGTGAATTGCTTCGACTTTCAACATAATCAATCATTACACTTATGGTGGACACTTTACACTTTTGTGATTCTACATCCGAGTGTATCATCTTTATATCTAGGGCAAAGGACTCAAGTGTATCCAAGATTACACTAGCAACATCATTTCCTAATGTTGGGTTGTTGTGTCCTCGGATTCCATGTCAATTGTACATAATAAAGAAGAAAAAACCTACAAAACTAGCAAAAAAGTTAGTTGAAATATCCTCACCAACTCTGTCACTCTCGAATTCTTACCTCATACTTGGTATCATAAGTTTTGATACTTTGGCATGTACTTGGCAAGTGAGTGGGGGTTGATTCCACTTTTACCCGAAATTGACTTTTTCTTTAGATGACTCAAAGAAAAATATCTTTCGGAATTGAACAAATAAGATACTATGAATTACAAAAACGAACAAAGCACACAAAGAACGATGACATGAAACAAAAGAACTCTAAACTAATTATGAACCTAGTATGCAGTTACTAGTTTGTTAATTAGTGATAGAATCAACAAAAAAGAAACTAGAAATAATAAATTGAAACTTAGAAATCTAATTTAGAACTCAATTTGGTTGTTTTACTAATATTGATGTGACACAATGCAATTGGATGTCACTTTTCAAATTTTCTATTCTCTTGTCTCAGCCAAACACACCTTAGGGAAGGAGAGAATCAGTTTGAGAGAGAAAATTGAAGTTTTGGAGCCTTTTTGAGCTTAAAATAGATTCAAAATCCATTGGTCCCCTCAACCGTTCTTTCAATTGTACTTAATAGAAGAACAAGATTAATATTCAAGAGTTGACCAAGGTTTGACCACTCTAAAAATGAACCCTAATTTCAATTTTTCTTTTATATATAGGTTTCCATTGCCAAGACAAGCTCAACCAAGAATATATCAAGCACAAATTATCCAACTATCACAAAAATCACATGGATCTATCTTCTCAAAGCTTCAAAACGCCATAACAATGGTGGATCTAGCTCAAAGATAACCAAATCTTGTTCCAAGCATAGATCTAGACTCCTTAAGTTATAGGAAACAAGGATCTATCACTTAAAATGAACAAAACGACACAAAATTAAGTAGATCTAACTTGCAACTTTCATATCTACTACTTCAATACAAGATACTACTTTTTTATGATTTTTCTTGACTCTGGACTATTTTTTTTATGGAGACTTTTTTGGATCCAAGACTTAGAGTTGTGGGAACAACTCTAATGCATGTATCTTGATACCAAATGATACAATCAAACCTATAAAAAAGCTATAAACTGGAATTAAAGGGAAAAAAAAAGACAAGATGAAGAATAACAAACACTTAATGGAAACAAGCAACTCACCTATTCAACAATAAAGAAGAGAAAAGCGCATTACAATTAAAGATAGTTAGTAAGACATACACCAACACAAATGAATAGCACCAATGTGTGTATTAAACTAAAACACACACAACACCAATGATGGATAACACCACACTCTTAGGTGGACACAAAGGGATCAAAGACTTCAAGAACCCACCTTTCTTGCCAAAATGTCAACACAAGGTTAATCCTAGTTTCAATTTCTTTTTCAGGACCTATACTAAGATAGCTTTTCCAAGCCCTATACTAAGGAAAGAAAATACAATTTGAGTTTCACTCAACATGTCATCAAAGCTAAAGAAACTAGAAGACTAATTTTCTATTTATACTTATTACAAACAATGATAAAAATGCTCTTAATGAGCTTAGGGAAATAGGCGCCTCTTGAGTGTAGCCTTTTGGAGTGTAAAGACCACGATGACCTTAATTAATAAGCATCCCTTGAGTGTAAAAACCTTTCCTTCTTTCTACAATTTGAACAAGGGTTTGAAATAATTCCAAAATGGTCTTCTATCACTATGCAAATCTGACTCTTGGCCCTTTCACAAGAACTTATAATTCTTTGCACACTTGTATTTGTATCATAAATACTCTGACAACATTTATAGATCATATGAATTGGGTATTTCCATCAATTTTTATCTATGTTTGTCATTTTCTTTATTGATGATATTTTCATGTTCTCCTAGAGTTAAGTGGATTGTGTCGTTCACCTTTCACATTTTTTTGGTGACCCTAAACGATCAATACTTGTATGCTAAGTACTCTAAGTGTGATTTTCTATTGAATGAAATAACTTACCTGGTTTATGTTGTCTCTTGTAAAGGGACCATGGAGGATCCACAAAAGGTTGTGGTGGTTAAGGAGTTTTCTAGTCCCATGACTCTGACCGATATTTGGAGATTCTTAGGTTTAGCCGGCTACTATAGAAATTTTGTGGAAAGTTTTTCTTCTATTGCTACTCCATTAACTATGTTGACATAGAAAAAGGTAAAGGTCTTTTTCTTTAACAGTTATAAGGGTAGCTTTAAGAAGCTAAAGGATAAGTTAACTTCGGCTATAATTTACCCCTTCTTAAGGGAACTAATGGTTTTGTTGTCTATAATGATGTGTCCTGGGTAGGATTAGGTTGCGTGTTGAAATAGCATGGAAAGGTGGTTGCTTATGATTCTAGGCAGTTAAACATTCATAAAATGAATCATCCATTCATGATTTAGAATTTTTATCCATGGTGTTTGCATTAATTATCTGGCAACATTATTTGTATAGAGTCCATATTGATATTTATACTGATTATGCACTCAGAAAAAAATGGAATCACTAGTAAAGAAAATGTCTTATGTTCCTCAAGGACTATGACATGAGTCTTCATTATCACCTAGGCAAAGCTAATATTATTGCTGAAGCTCATAACAAGTTGTCCATGGGTAGTTTGTTTCGTGTGGATGAGGAGAAGCGAGATTTGTTGAAGGATATTCACTATTTTGTTAATCTCAAAGTTTATCTCTTGAATTTTAAGGATTGTGGTGTGATTTTTCAAGATGTGTCAAGGTCATCTCTTGGTGATGATGTGAAGGAGATGCAAATGGCTCCTATTTTGATAAAAATCAAGAATTATGTATGTAGGCAAAAAGTGATGGTTTTCAAGAATGGTGGTTATGGTATATCAAATTATAAACATAGACTATGTGATCCTAATATTGATGGGTAATGAGTAAGAATTTTGGCCAAAGATCATGAGACGCAATATGTGATGCATCCCGATGCGACAAAAATGTATCATGATCTTAAGAAATTCATTAATGGAATAATATGAAGAAGGATATGGCAAATTTTATAGCTAAGTGCATGGTATGTCAGCAAGTAAAGGTGGAGCACTTGAGGTTCGGTGGGTTGACTTAACAGATTGAGTTGCCAGTGTTGAAAAGGGAAATATTTAATATGGATTTTTCTATAGGTAATCTGCGGGCTCGCCATTAGTGTGATTTAATTTGGGTCATTGTTGAAAAGATGACGATGTTGCTCACTTCTTAATAGTGAGGACTAATTTCTCTTCTGAGGAGATCGTGAAATTTCTTGATACTTAAATTTCAAACATATATGATTGTGGTACCGAGTTCTCATCTTACTTTCGGAGGTTATTTTAGCAAGGCATGGGAACTAAGGTAACACTTAATACTACTTTCCATCCGCAGATGGATTAGCAATCGAAAAGGACAATTCAGGCCTTGAAAGATATACTTAGAGCTTATGTATTTGATTTTGGTGGTATTTGGGTTGACCACTTGCTTCTCATTAAATTTTCCTACAACAAAAATTATCACTCTAGTATTGGTATGGCTTTGTTTGAGGCCTTATATTGTTGGAGGTGTAGATATCATATTAGGTGTTTTGACGTTTGTGAAAATAAGATATTTAGCCCTGATTTGGATCAAAAATATATGGAAAAGGTAAAGTTAATTCATGATAGACTTAAGGCCTTACAAAGTTTCCAAAATTCCTGTGCAAACATAAGACGGAGGGAGTTGGAATTTGATGTGTGTGATTGCATATTCTTAAAGGTTTCTTCCATAAATAGAGTGATAAAATTTTTAAGAAAGGGAATCTTAGTACCATTATGTCAGTCCATATTTTGTCTTGAAAAGGGTTGGCAAGGTCATTTATAAGTTTGAGTTGCCTTATAGCTTAACCTCCATTCACCCAGTGTTTTATGTTTTGATGTTGAGAAAGTGTAAGGGTGATCCTTCGATGGTTATTTCCTTGGAGGAGGTGGGTATTTTGAAGTTCTTTTCCTACCACAAAGTCACCTGTTGAGATTTTTGATTGGGAAGTCCTTCCATTATAGACCAAGGATGTAGCATCAATGAAGGTTCTTTGGAGTCAACAAAAGGTTGAATAAGCAACTTGGGAAGCAGAGGAGGACTTGAAGTACAAGTATTCATTCTTATGTCCCATTTCAGATAATCATGCTTTAGGTATATGTATTTCTTAACATCTTTGTTTTCTATGTTTGTTAAAGGTAAGTATGGTTGTGTTCGGAGTCTAATCCTGCTAATAAATGAATTTTCCTATCATTCGAGGATGAATGATCCTAAGGGGGGAGTATGTAATGCCCTGAATTTTTTGTACTTGAAAAATATCTACAATTCTATCCTCACTATCTTGACTACGACTTACCCTTACGAGTAGTAAGTTCGCTTAATGGGTCATGTAATTATAGTCGTAAGGTGTTAAGTAAATTGTGCTTGATTTTCTATCCTGAGTACCAGTTAGAGATATAAGTCATAGAAAGTCTTGATGGGTCTTTGGTGCGAAATCATAACCAAATAAGTAATTTTGTGGCAATGTTTTGCTCTGAGTACGAAAGGCTCATAAAGAGTCACAAGGACATGTTATGGCCATTAAGTACAAATCATAGAATGTCCAGTGTTTACCCAATTAGGTTTTGTGTTGACTACAACTAAACCCTACGAGTGTGTGGGTGTCCTGGGAACTGTCTTGGCTACAATTGAGGGTGACGTGTCGCAATGAGTCTATATGAGTGGTATGGTGATTTGTAGCCATTGACAACTAAATTTCAACTTTAAATATGAGGGAACTTTGGACTGCTCCCTTCTCCTGAAATTAAAATCCCACGTACATAAAACACTTACGGGGGATTATTTCTCATTCATATCACACTCAAACACTTCTAAGCCCTCTCAAATTTTCTCATGCAACCATGCTTAGGGTTTTCAAGAAGTAGGTCATCCAAGGGCTCAAGGGTCCAATTCTTCCCATTAAACTTGGTATTTCAGGCATATTACTCTTCCCTCATTGTTAATTTGTTAAAAACATATGTTTTAAAGTATTTTTCATGCGATATTGATATTTTTTTTGAAACAACGTTTGAGGCTTTCAAATATTTATTGATTTAACAATGTTTCTCATGGTTTATATGTGATTATTCATGCTTTAATTATGGTTTTGAACTTATAGGTGCATGGTATGATGAATGAACTAGGTAATCATTATTTTCCCAAAATTTATTTTAAACTATGCATATTGATCAATTGTTGATGTTTTGCATAATGTGAAAATTTAATGAGGCATGGTGGTTTTGAATTAAAACTTGTGGGTTTTATGTTTTCACCAGATGTTGTATAATTAAACCAAAGGGGTAGTGAATTCCCACAAGTGATGTAATTATTTTTGCATGTTGTTATTTGGAAAGGGTAGTTTGTATGACAATACAAACAACATATGCCTTAATGTGAAATATGGTTCAAGGAATAAGAATATGTGTTAAATATTTAATTGGATATAAAAGAGGATTGTGTAGCTGGTCGTGAAAAGGATGGTCCTAAAGAAGTAAACTGGAAACTGCGGTATGTGGGGATCAGAATGGCTTGGGGTAAGAATTCTTTTTTTCTCATAGCCATGTCGTTCAAGTCCACCTTACTATCACTATTATGTGATTAGGAGGTTAGAGTCCCCCATACCATATTACATGATCGGGTGCTTAAGTCACCTTATTATATGATTGGGAGGTTAGAGTCCCCCATGCATAAATATATATATGATATTTCTTTGGTTCATGTGGCTACACGTACTAGGGCCCGACCAGCGGTGAGAGCTTGGGCCTATATATCCTGTGGGTACTATTTTATTATGAAGGTTAAGCTACACAACCCAGGTTAAGTTTGTAAACGTTCATGTTCAGCCTTGATCCCTATCTCTCTCTCTCTATATATATATATATGTATGTATGTATGTATGTATGTGTAAGAATTTGATTATGTGCATTCGATTTGAATGATTTTGGAACTATTGATCATAGCATTATGATATCACTTTCTCTGAGTTTCATGATAGTGTTCACCTTACTAAAAATCTTCGGACGATGTATCCATATGCAGTGTAGGCACTGGAGATTTGTCTACTTTTCCTGCACAATGTAGGTGAATCTGCTCGATTTGTTGGTTCGTTGTAGTTAAATGGTGGGCCCCCTTGAGAATTCTTAGGTATTTCATCAGTTCTTATCATAGAGTCGAGTTTAGAGATTAATTATCATCAGCATTATCATATTCATTGTCATTGTCATCTGTTAGAGTTGAAGACATGTCCTGACCAAGAATAGTTTTTGGTTCTTTGTTTAGAAGGCTTTGTTGGATTACTGTGGACTTGGGTTATGATGGTCGGTTGTTTCGATTGGTTGTTAATTATAGATCATAGAAGTATCTTTTATTCCTTAAATTTATCTTGTTATATGTTAAGAATTCATCCGACAGTAGGGATGTCATGTTGTTTAGTTAAGTGCAAAAGGGTTGGTGTCCAGTCCATGTCGGACTTGAGATGCCCATCACGGCCAGCCCTGGTTCGGGTCGCAACACCCACCCATTATCTGATCATACCATATTGTACAAGTGTGGTACAAGACCTGTTATCATAATATATCACATTGTACTATAATGATACACAACCTATTATCAAAATATATCATCTCGTGCTAGCTAGAAGGAAATCATAGATGTTCAAATAAAAAACAAGCATAAATCCAAGAAAGTTTAAGTTCTACACAAAATCATAGCCTTCCTCAACTCATTTGCTCCTAGTCACCTTTGAGACATACTTTTTTATTTTGCTCTTGTTCAACTCGTTCTTGATCTATAAAACATCCAATCATACACATATTTTAAATATTCAGCCATTTTTAACAACTATGGATCAAAAATCACTAATTTTAATCATAATTTATCCTATTTTCACCATCCATTGTTTTCCATGTCATTTTGACTTCATCAACACTACTCAAATTAGTGTATTTATTCATACTTAGAGTGCCATTAGTGTTTCCAACACAATATAATTGTTATGTACTAAGTTTATTCACATTTCTACCCCTTTCCATCAATTCCCCATCAACTAGGGTTAAACTTAAATTTATATCATTAATTTGCCTTTTAGTGATTTCCATGGATAACAATGTAAATTCAAGGCTAGAACGTAATTACTTACCTCCAGATATGAACCACTTTGAATTTCTATTAAAAATTGCCTCTCCCTAGTTCCCTATTGAACTTTACAAGAAGTGGAGAATGAAGTTACTTTTTGATTTTTCAAGCAGACATATTTACTACATGTTACTGCTGCAACGGTTAAATTTTCATTTTAGTGATTCGCGCCTGTTTTAGGAGAGTTAGCCTCAAAAATTACCCTAATATCTAATAAGGTACCACAACATCTATTAATTTTTTTCTATAGAAATACAAGTAAGAAATTTAGGATCCTTCCTCTGTTTTCCTTAATTTACAACACACTCTAGGAATCTTGACTATACAAACCAACCATTCCAGGATAAACACTGTAATCATAGTACTATAACTATTTTTAAGGTGGCAAAAGTTGCTATGAATTTCTATAATCATTGTCTATTAGACCATTATATCATAATTTTCTATTACTTTCCATATCAATACCATATTTACCTAAACTACCACACTCTCACATTTGACATATAACTAAACAAGCCTGAATTTTTCAAATATAATATAAGGGGAGTCTAGGTTCAAATTTTACCTTCTAATTCAGTGTAACAACATTTTGGATAATTTCATCAAATATTAATTTACAAAGCATTCATCCCATGATGGCAACAGTCTTAGAAATGTAACAACTTGAATAAGATGTACCTAAATTAATAACCAAGCATAGATTCTTCTTATGTATGTCTATTTCTGTCTCCCATATTCCTTCTTTAATGGTATGGTTTCTCAACTGAACCTTCAGACATTGAATAACACGTGTCCTCAATTTTCTTACATTATTAGATTGAATAAAAAATTCTTGTTCATAAGATAGTTCCTTATCAAACATTTTGAGTACCAACATATAATATAGTCACTATGAATATGATATTTCTTAAGCATAAGTACATACAATATGGTGTGAACCATGGACATAATGGTGGGTACGGGTAACTAGTATGCAACTGAACCCACTTTCTACAACATCTCAAAAGTTCCTATGTATCATGGGCTCAAGTTGCCTTCTAGGCTGAATCGCATCACATCCTTCATAGGCGATACCTTCAAAGGTACTTTATCCCCCTTCTAAACTCCATTCCTCTGATCTTTTTGTTGGTATAATCTATCTATCTTCTTTTTGTTCCTATAAATTTCTTACATATGAATTTAACTTTATCCATTGAGTCCTTGAGCATATCCGTGCACAGAGGCCTATCCTTAAATATTTTAAACAACTTAATTAGAGATGTACATCATTTATAATATAAGGAACCAAAGTAGCTATGATAATGTCAACACTAGAGCGATAGTTATTACTATAGGAAAAATCCCATAATGGTAGGTATTTATCCAATTGGACCCCTAATTCAATAACATAAGACCGGACCATATCCTCATGCACATGGATAGAATGCTTATACTGTTGTCTATTTGTTGGTGGAAATTTTTTCTCAGGTCCAATCTAGCCCCTAACTAAAAGTAAAACCTTTCCCAAAATTTAGAGTTGAACAGAGTACTCCAACCAGGTACAATTAATGATAGTTCCCCAGGCAGTCCTACAATTTCGTTCAAATAAATTTTTGCTAACAGAGAAGCGTTATAATCAACACTCACTAGAATTAAATTAGCAGAAATAATCATTAGGTTAATAATGTCTCAAACAGAGATGCATTTTATCAAGATTTTCTCAAGACCTACCATAAAATCCATCACTATTTATTATTACTTCTTCATTAGAATGGGCATCAATAGAAAAATACCATTAGGCTTCTAATATTTTTATTTGACTTCCCACAATTTTGAAACTTAACCACAAAATCTATATGGCACGCTTTATCCTTTGCCACTAATATTTTGTCTCAATCACTTATACATAATGTTGGCACCCAAATATATATTGTACTTGGAACTATGAGTCTCTACCAGAATGATGAAAACCAAGTTACCCACCAGAGGTGTACACAATTGACTTTGATTATTAAGTCACTTTTGTAATCTAGAAAGGCCTCTTTCTCCTTCCCTTATAACACTTATTCCTTGAGAGTTTTTAATTTCTTATCCTCAAACTATCATCCTTTAATTTGATCATAGAAAGTTGACATAGCCTCCACATGAGCCAACACCTTTCCTTTGTTAGTTTCCTATAATCTCCAAAAATCATTAGCCAAAGACCACACCTCTCTCTCCAATAGGTTCATAGGTAACTGATAACGCTCGCCTATAACATACTATTTTGTAGAGAACAGTCATTGTCAATAGCTTAACTTACCTTGAGGTCGAATCTATAATGAGCCAAATTAGATTTCTAGTCCTAAGGGTGTTAACGATTACTAAAACGATACCAGTAACATATAAAAAGTAAAAGGCAAGATTTAAAATAGGGGGTTTGTTTTTGAACAAGGGTTTATCACTCAACTAAACTTAACAAATTAAGGCTACACTTGTGATGTAAAATACAATATGAGAAATATCTTGGGATTATGTCTACCTAAGGGAAAATTATGCATAGGAACATGGCGATTTAGTGCAAATTCTAATCAATGACTATAAGGTAGGTTAGGTTGAAAATCCTTCAGGTTTGTTTGCCAACAAAGACTCTAGGATATCACTAATTACCCCATTCGAGTACCTAATGAGTGTGAAAATTAAAGCCCCCCAAAACCTCAATTGGGCATCCCTATTTCTAGGAAGATGCCGAAGACATATCCAACTCTCTAATTACCCTTATTTATAAGATGGCAAAAAGAAAACAAACAACATATTTGTTGTTTACTATTACTTTGTCCCCATAACCCTCTTTCAAGGGTGCCATATTTCTAAAAGTTCACCCACATCCATTTTTCAAGGATGATGTAAGATTTCAAGAGTTTGGGGTTTTCAGATACAAACCTATCATGGGAATTTGGAATTTTCACCCACAAATCCCAACTAACTAAAGAAATAAATAGTGATATGTATCATAAACAAGCCAAAATCTACAACAATAGTGATATGTATCATAAACAAGCCAAAATCTACACCAATACCATAGTTCAATATAGTTCAAAGATAAAGAGATTTAGCTACTCATGAAGTAATGAGAAAGAAATATACCATAAGGGTCATTCAAAACATCCATTCTTCAATTTCACAAAATTCAATACAAGGAATCAAAATACAAATTTTTCCCAAAGTATGTTTTGTAAGTATAACTTCGATTTCTCTCTAGAGTATACAACATAAAAATGGGAAAGGGTTTTAGTCTTCTATGAGAATTGGGGTCGGCTGCTAAAATTTACAAAATTGTCCCTGGGCCAAAATCCCGCTAAGCCGTGATTACATCAGCTTTACCGTGATCGTACATACCACGACCGTGATTAGATACACTCAATCATAGTTTCTAACTGATATTGATTGGCCGAGATTGCCACCCTCAAACAACGATCGCAATAAATAAGCATGATTCATGCAAGGCTTCAGCTGTGCACTTTTCCTCTCCGTTTGATCCTTCTTTAGCTCAAATCAATATTTTTTATCACATCACCTACGTGGATGCAAAATGTTGAAATCAGTGCATTTTAGTAACACATTTATCTAATTCATACCTTTAAAATATATTAGTATGATGAATTTAGCATACAAATGAATGGTAAATTCACCACTCATAAACAGCACCAACTTAAACCTTTTCTTGTCCTCAAGCAACACTAGCTCTCGCTTAATGATACAATGTAAAGTTTAAGCCCATTTGTTTAATCCAATGATCACAATGACCTCAAACTGGATATTACCATAAGTGGCTCTTCAAACATGGGAAAAGAAAATCTCCTAACACTTCTCGATATTAAATACAATTTCTAAGATGCAAAAGACTTTAAAGAGAAACCATGAAATAATTTCTAACACTCTTAAAGTGACTCTCTATAAACCACACTCTATTATACCTTCTCTAGCCTTATTATTTAGAAGACAACAATGTCACCTACCTCAAGTTGTTAAAAATCCTCCTCAAAAGAAGGATATCATGCACAAACTATTTTACCTAATATATAACCAAAAAGATTTACTTTTAAGACTTTCTCTCTTACAAAGACTCTCAATTCTAACAAGTACCATTCCATAAGATTGCTATTATTTTCAATTGCCACTACAATAAATATACTTGATTGGAGTTCTTGAAGGGCTTTTTAAGCTTGTAACGTAGGTTTGGGAAAAGGTAGGATAACATTTAGTAACAAAGTGGCATAACTATCATTGAAAATCTACATCAAAAAATTTCAACCAAATTGTGATCATAGACCACTACTGTTATTTTTACACTTTACACATGCCAATTTAGCAACCTTTATTTCCCCAACTTTTTGGGGACACCTTTTTATCGCTTATTTTTTTTGCAATTCATGCCCCATTCTTTTTTTCATCCTTCTTTTCTTTCTCTCCTTAACATAGCTTGGATCAATTCCATCTACTTTTAATACCATTTCCCAATGTCAACTCTCTCAAACTTAAACACCACCAACTCAAGCATTTAGCCTACATTTTCATTTGACATGTTAAAGAAGGGTTAAGTTTAAGATTTGAATTTTTTTTTAATAGCATAAGGTTTGTAATGTGGTTGCAAAATAATGACTTGAAGTCTCTAATTGGGTATCTAAGATTTTTATTCTATGCATAGGTAGGCTATTTAGGCTAAGTATGGGTTCCTATTATACAAAGATGGCCTAGGGTCATTTCTCCACCAAAGTGTAATTCAAGATTAGTCTTGATAGACTAATGGGAAAATTTCTAGATTGTACAAGTATGCAAGATATTGACACACAAATGTTTATCTCACATGGCATATAAACTAGTCATAGGGGGTCAAGTTCCATTCCTACAAGAGACAAAATTAGAAAATCTACCCATTTCTGCAAACCAACATTTTGAAGTCATAAAAAGAGGGTAAGGTATTGTTAAAGAATTGATCACATTTGTTACCTTGATTTTTGTAAAACTTTAGGATGGAAAGGGATGTTTTCTTCTCATTTTCACCATGCACAATTTTATATTTATGGCAAACCAAGCCAGCGTATCAAATTAGGCTTTCATATAGCCAACCCATAAGGCTTTTCAAACATCACCTTAGGTATGAATGTGATCCCAAATCCAAAATATCTGGGTACTTAGACTTCTCCTTCATTTATATCTTTGATGCTATAGGTACTTAGACTTCTCTTACATCCATCGCTAAAAACCCAATCACAATGATTTTCCATTAAGAATGTCATCACTCAATTTATCAAAGGGAAATGCTCATGATTTATTATCACAAGACAAATAAAGATAAAGCAACAAATTAAAAACAAAGTCAAAAGTCTAATACATGCAAATGTGGGAACCATTAGAGAGCCTAACTATTACAACCCAAACAAAATAAATATAATCATCCGAAAGGTCATCAAAACATCACCAAAATATCCTAAAATATCAAAATAATACAGCCCCAAATAAAATAAACGTAAAGACTAGCACCCTAACTAAAAATCTAGTAGTGTCCTCACTGCATAAATAATAAAGAATAAAGAGAAATAACGGTTCTCCCCGAAACCACCTCAAGATCTTCTCTCACTTGTCCATACTCTATCATCATCTATATCCACATGACTATACGACTCTATTGAGGCCTCTATATCACTCTCAATTAAGGAGGAAGGTAGTTTGTCTCAGTGTTTAAGGACCTTTAAAATAACATGTACCCCTTTCCACATCTTCCTAAAAAATGATCTCTCTTTTTCTCCCTTTTGACTATCCTATCATGCTAGGCCCAGAGCTCTCTTTGTAACTTTTCCAAGGATGAGTAGGCTTTATCAAGCCTATTAATGGTAGCTCCCTATTTCTTATGGTCCTCCTAATACTTGTTATATTTAGAATGGGACATAATTAGTGGAAGTGGTGGAGGGATATCTTGTCCCTTAGGGCAATGCCAACATAAGCTTCCTAATGGCCCTTATTTGTTTAAAAATTTGAACAAAGGGGTTAGCACTTGAGGGCCTATAAGACAATGACTCCTTAACTCCTGCCTACCTACACAATACTGTATTCAAAGAAGGAAAAGAGATATGCATACCATCTTGGTTGTTTAATAAATTTATCTCTGATATCACAAGTCGATCAAAATTTAAATGAATTCTATCCAAAATACAAGAAACCATCCTGTGATACATATTAGGAACCTCTGTCATATGGGTACAAGGGGAGAGATGACCAAAAATAATAGTCCGACAAATCTGGAGCTCGATAGTGAAGTCATTCATTTCTATGTTTCTTTTTGTCACTTCCAAAGAGACCTCCTTACCCAGACACAACCTCTTCACTAAGCAGCTTCCCTTAGCCTAAAATTCACCACCTTCATATAGATGCTCACAATCACGGTGGATGGGTTACAGAATGATACTATGCTATGGTTAGAAAAGAACTACCAGACACACTCCTCATTCGTCTTGCAAGGATCCAGGGCAAAGTACCACCTCCCACTGTCCAGAAGTAATTCATGAATTTTTGAAAGATTTTCCATCACTTTATCCAAGAATTCTCATTTTTCCAAAAGCAGCTTCATTCTTAGAAGATCACTAGAGTATTTAGTGTGGCACCTGAGGGCCATGAATCGAACTTGGTCATACTCTTCTATGGGGTAATCTTGAAAAAATTGAAGACAAAAAGATATACTAATCATCAACATTTTCATGTATAAGCCATTCTACAGTATCCATTAAAACTCATGGGATTGGTATTAGGTGTGGTTTGGACAAGAATTTAAAGTGTAGAATTTTTTCACCTAAGAAGAAAATCAGCCTCAGTTACTGCGATTGTGTGCCATAGAGCTACAATCATAGTACCTGAGACTGGTTTAATGCCAAGATTTCAAATTTCCAAGAATTCAAAATTAGGCCAAAACATGTTTTAGAACAACAATTTACGCTAAAAGCAATGAACATGGTTACTAGTAGTCCATTCTTGCCATAAAATATAAAATCCACTAGTGAAGACCGTTTCGTCATTTGATCAAGAAATTGGTGTGCACCCTTTATTTTACTCTGTTTAACACATAATTTTGGTACTCAAGACTTCCCCACACGTATGCACACCATATTCTAGTAGCTAACAACACACAAGTTTATTTCAACCAATATTTAGCATTGAAAATCAAACAGTTAAAAAATAGATTTGAAGCACTTTGAAGAGAAATGGTGCAAGATGGTCGCAATGATGCTCTTTGAATGCTCATAATTTCTTCAGGAATAGGTTTAATTTAAGAAAAAAGTTTAGAAGGGAGTGTAAGGGAAATAGCAGATTCAGATGATCTTTTAAAACTAATCTTACCATGATCACGGTCAGGGGTCTACGATCGTGGCCAAGGTCCTATAATCATGGAAACTAAGAACATTTTTGCACCTCTATTTTCCCATGTTCAATTTATTACTCAATTTTTGGTACACTTTCCCTTGTTCAGTCCTACATGAAAAAATTTCACTCTTTTCCATTCTAAGACGCATTCAACACACTACATAGTACCATAAATGCAGGAACTAATCAAGTGAAAAAATTAAAATCGACCCTAAGAAATTAAGAATCAAGGATATGAGCCACTTTTGGGGCATTTGTGGGTTGCCTCCCACATAGTGCCTTAGTTATCATCGTAGAATGATGTCTTCCATCTTTTTTAAGTTGGATTCACAAGGGGCCCATTATTCAGTTTCTCATTCTCAACACCAATCAATGATACTACCTTAAGCTTCATGGGTTGTGTAATGGCCCTTCAGGTCATTTTCAATATTTAAGCTTATTTCTGCCTTTTGAGCTTCTTCATAGATACCCCAGGTCATTTATGACTTTCTGAGATTGATGATTTGGTTACGAGGCAGCTCATTTATTTTAAGAGTCAATTCTATTTTTTGAAGTCTTTGTTGGATCCAAATGGCCATTGGATGAAAGTTTTAGTGAAAAGATGTTGGAAGCAAATTTTGACTGTACCAGAAGATCCAAAATCTTGATTTTAGTCTAGGTAGACCTTTGGTATGGGTTCCAATGCGCCGAAGATCATTTAGACCTGTTAGTATGAAAGTTAAAAAATCAAAACTATAGGTGTGGTAAAAAAGTAAGGTCAACACCTATAGTTTCACATCTCGAATGAAAGTTTTGATGAGTCCAATTGATTTAAAATATGGTTTATACTCCAATTTAACTATTGGATCATATATTTTTAGGTTCCAAATGAGTTTTGAGTGTCAAAAACAAGTTTTTGACATTGCTTTCATGGGGATACTATATCTCTTCACTGATGCGTCTATAAATAGACACCAATGTCGCAATTTTAGGCATTTTTCCTTCATCTTTGAGAGACTAAAATCATAAATATATGGCAACTCAAAATTGAGTCTTGCGGGTGTCTAGGGAGCTTGGTAAAAATCTATTATCATGAATATCATCTAGATTTCACATGATTATCATCCAGATTAAGGTAAAATTTCATCACTTTATTGGTGAATTTCATAGTTCTTGATCCAAAATCATAATTTAGCTTAAGTCTTGATTTAGCCACAAATTTGGTTTGGTTGTACCCTTTAATTAAGGGTTATGATTTCTTGGTGATGTATGAGCATTGGGTTAACATCAAAAACATGATTTTCATACTTAAGACCCACTTAGGGTTTTTGGTGTCATTTTTTGACCTGAAGTACAATAGTAAAATATGGGTATCATTACACTCGTATTGATGATTAGATTATGTTTTTTTATAGCATGATGTCATTTTTGAAGACGATCATGTAGTGCATGATATATGGTTTAGTGGTATAGCCCTGATGTAGGATTCTACCTACTCTTCGTCAAAGATAATGTGTCTTATGTATGGTGTGTGAATATTAATGGTAGGCTTGATTATGAATAATAAAGTAGTATTGGATATTGATGTTTGGGGAATTGGATGAAGGTTTTTGACTTGAAAGGTAGTATGTTTATGACCCTTTTAGAATCCTATTGTCTTCTCCCTATATTGAATTATTTGTACCATGGAAATGTTATGATACTAAGTTTAGGACGTGGCCCATATGTTGTACTCTTGATGAATTTCCTATTTTAGGATTGGTAATGGCTTACTTGACATCTAGAAGTGGAACTAGACAACTTAGCCTAGTTTTAGGCGTAGTTTGCCTAAATATGGAGATTGAGGATTACAAGTGGTATCTTCCGGTCCACTTAGGCAAAGACTTGTGTTAGGCCTTGTGGGCTTAGTTACATATAATAGGCCTAGTTAAGAAAAATAAGCCTTATTTATGAGATTTACTTGGTGAATTGATAAATTATGATGATTTTCAATGGATTATGGTTAATGGACTATAGAGATTTTTATTTCTTTTTGATATGATATTAGCCCTTTAGAGATGTTATTCCCTCATAGTTATGATTTATGACCCATAGAGACGAATTTTCCCCTTAATTATGATATTTGGCCAATAGAGATGCATTTTTCTCTTAATTATGATATTTGGCCCATAGAGATGTATTTCTTAATTAATTATGATAGTTTGTCAATAGAGATTCATGATAGTTTGTCAATAGAGATTCAATTTTTTCTTTGTTATGATATTTGGTGTATGTAGATGATTTTCCTTTTGTTTGTGAGTATTGGTCTTATAGAAAAGATTTTCCTCATGGCCATGATGTATGACCTGTAAATATTAGAGTCTAATAGAGGTGATATGCTTATTGATATTATGCCTCCTAGATGTGAGATGCCTCCTATATGTGAGAGGATTATAGATATACTATAGCTTATATGTGATAGTCCATATGAGTTTTGGATATGGATATGGGCCTAAGGCCGTGATTATGATATTGTGATTATTTTTGATATATTATTGGGAAAACGGTCATGTTATGGTAATGATTGGATAACTGAGAAGTGTTTATCATTGTAAAGGATATGATTAAATTTTGTGGATTCATATACATGTTTTATATACTCATCTCTCTGATATAGGATGAAGCAAAGATGTTATATGTTGCTTACAACTTATTTAATTGGATATTGGTGATGACATGCATAGATTTGGTACTTCGATGGTTGTTTTATGATTAACTTGTGTGATTCTAGATGAAATGTGATCTTATGACTATTCTGCCTAAATAAGGTTAAGCAATGGGGTAGTTAGTTGTCTATTAAGATACTATAGTACTTAGTGGCTATGAATTAAATAAAATTGTTAATGAGCCTTGCTTAGTTGAAACATGGTAGCTATGGATTGTTTATATGTGGCTAATGATAATGTTGAGTTTACTTTAGGAGAAGATTAGTGATATTGATGACTATGTTTATAATATCGATTAGTTATTAGAATAGGGAGTTTTGTATTAATGAGGCTAGATACTAAGTCTTGTTGGTAATAAGATGTGACTAGTTAATAATGATCAATGGTTGCTAATGGGTTGATGAATGAACAGTTAAATAAGGATTAGCTATTTAATGATGGTTAGTTGATGAATGATGTCAGTTAATAAAAGATGGTAAAATGATAAGTGGTTATGTATTATCTAATAATGTGTAATGTATATATGTTGTTTAGTTGATAATATTGAATAGTTGATAAATGGAGACTATGGTCTAGCAATGAACCTTGGCCAGATGTTAGTTGTTGCCTATTAGATTAATAATGGTTAGTTGTTACCCCATGTATAAGATTGTTGTTTAGGCTAATAACTAGAGGTCATGCAATGACTAGTGAACTATTAGTTTTATTATAATAAACGTTGGTTAGCTAATGAGAAGTAGTTTGGAAGTATTGACTAGATAGATACTTTCTAGTGATATGATTATGTTCCTGAGTAAATTAGTTTATGTTATTCTATAATGACCATTGTGATATTGATACCCGTCAAGGCTAGAGGATACTAGTATGATATTGAGACTCGGCATGGCGAGAGGATGCTAATGTGATGATATTGATACCCGGCATGGCTGCAGGATACTATTGTGATATTGATACCTGGTAAGGCCTTATTATACTAATGTGATATTTATACCCTCCAAGGACAGAGGATACGATTGTGATGATATTGGTACCTGACAGGGATGGAGGATATTATGATGATATGTTGACACCTTGCAAGGCTAGAGGTTGATTACAATTATGATGGTCATGAAGATAAAGGTTATGAGGAGCTGCGATATTCATTGTCTACCGTGAATTCATTCTTGCATGGACATTATTTATCACTAGTATGAACCTATGTCTATCAGCTAGTATGGGATAAGTACATAAACATGGGTGAAGAATATACCTTGTGCTATTGTCTGTTAATTAAATCTTTCGAGTCTAGGGCAGTGGGGGTATGCATAAGATTGGCTAGGTATTTGGTTGTCGAGAGTAGACAGTTATTCATGTTGTTATTGATATTGTTTTTATCATTGTTATGATCATTATTATGGCTAGCTTATGAAAGATTAGACATTGATCTAGTATCAAGAATTGAGGTATGTCTTTGGCCACTTCTATCTTATGATGGTTATTGTACACAAATATATCATGTGGATTCAAAATCGGAGTATTATAGTATTGAATATTGATTATAATATGATGAGGTCTTAAAATTAGGATATGATTATCTATATTAGTCTTTGAGATGAACTCATGTTTACATGTATGTATATATGTATCTAGACATATGAAGTTATGGTACTACCGTATATCCCTTTCTTCATTTGTTTATATTGTATATTCATTTCTTCACCTTGTATATTTCTATTTATCTTTTTTTTACTCTTCAATCATATATTGGCCTGAGATATAAAGTAAAGTATCGGTGTCTGCTGAATATGGGTGGAATAGGATAGTTCACCTTGATACTTCCTTAGTCTTGTTATGTTAGACTATTGGATGTGAATAAGATAATTATCCATTATTATTCACATTAAATTATTATATATACTTTGGACTTTTGGGTGCAGTTTCTATTATACTTATATGCTATATATATCTGCTTTATTTTGGGATCTAAGTTGGCAGTTACCTACTGAATACCAGTTATTATGTACTCATACTACACTTCTGTAGCTTGTCGATCATAGTAAGGGTTATCACAATTGATTGTGCATCTTGCAGATAACCATGGTTCAGAGATATAAAGTGAACTCATGATGTTTGGAGTATTACTCATCTAGCCCCTTATATTGGACTAGTCACTATATTGAATGCAGAGATAAGATGTATTGGTGTAGTTATCTATATAAACTACTTTTGTACTCTTAAATATATTTAGAAGCATTTGTACTGATACCACTAGGTTTTGGGATTCTATTATGTATTGATCTTTATTTCATATATTTGATAACGCTCAATCTACAGCTCTCGTGGGAGTGTAAAGCGGTCGTTAGCAAATATAGAACCCAACCTGGGTTGGGTATCGATCCCACAGAGAATAGCTTGGCCAACAAGCAAGAGAAATTACTAGACTTTTAGTGCAAGTCTCGTAGGAAAGGGGGGATTGTAGTATGTAACCAAAACAAGAAGGTAAGAACTGAAAATAGCAAAATAAAGAGAGATTGTCACGTGTGTTGTAAACAATGAGAATTGAGGCGTTGGGGTTATGTCCACCTTCTGAGGTATACGTCTCTATTGGCTATGAGTGTGTAGAGTCTTGACATGTAATTGCTTATAGAGAATTGTAGTCGATGGTAAATCCAAGCGTCTCTCGACCTAAACAAGGACTATTTCACTTTAACTCTCTCGAGCTTAAAGCGTGACTAACGGTACGAATTCTCCAAGAAGTTAGTCCAGGTACGGCACTAGCTTTTTAATAGGAAAGGGTGTCCTACTACCTTGACATTATCTCTTTTCCAGACAAATAACTTTTCTCTCGAACAAGTCAGATGTTAGACTGGCGTTGGTCTATGCGTCTTCTTTTCTAGACAAATAACCTTTCTCTCGAACAGGTTAGATGTTAGAATGGCGTGTTCTTGTGTTTGAACCGCAAAGAATGTAGATTTAAGATGAAGAGAATAATGATATAAGCAATATACTTGTCTTGAACTCACAAACTCATAGCTATAGATAGTAACTCATTCGGCTTCCATAACCCCAACTAAGAGATTTAGTTACCCATGAATGCGAAGGATATCACGTTTTGCATGGTGGATGGCGTGAATAGTAGGTGTTTGGCGTGTGGTTTTAGTGATTCCGTAGCAAGTAACGATTCTCTTGTTGTGGAATTTAAGAGTAGAAGAATGAAGAATTGAGAATGGGTTGTAGGAAGATGTCTTAATTGTAAGGAGATGAATGAATTGTCAGAATGTCTCCCTTTTCTTTAAAATCTCTAACATGATAGGGTATTTATAATACTCCTCTCCTACTCCTACTAAACTAATAAAATAAATAACCAAATCCTAATATACTAATGAAATCCTTGACCCAATTGTACTAGGGTAAGGTTACAAAATTATAATCCAAATAGAATGATGAAACACATAACCTAATTGCACTAGGTTAATGTATTATGGCAAAAATCCAGCTTTGTGTCTGTAAGTCCCAAAGTCTTCAGAAATGCTGTTTTAGCCCGGGACAGATTTTCCATGCAGCAGATTTAGTCCTTTATGCGTCCAGCTCCTTTCCATCTCGTTTGTGAGCTTTCTTTTGCGTCAAGTAAGCCATAAATTGCTGTATTTTGCATCATTTATACCTGAAACTTTCCTAATCACATTTGTTAGCTCATTTACAGGAAAAAGGACTAAAAGTGTACGAAATAGATAATTAGTTCTCGAAACTAGGCTAAAATATGGGCAAAATATATTGATATAGGCGCGTAATTTCGCCTATCATCAATATTTTGCATTATTTTTCTTATATTGTTGAGCAGTCCGTTACTATCCATTCCATACTACGGCTTGTCTTTCCTACTGGTGGGTTAAGGTAGGTTCCATCATAATTTAATAAATTGGGTTGTGAAAAATTGGTATCAGAGCTGAGGTTTTATTGGTGTGTTAGTACAAGAGCTAAGTGTTTGTAGAGTCCTGTAGATCAGTACGGAGACATCCATAACCTATCTTCTGAAGGGTATAGTGACATTTTTGGAAATTCACTTTTTGATTCATTATTGTGTGTCCACATTCCTATAAACCTCAAACACTTCCTTTGCCTCTATTTTATCACCGAAGGATGATAAGACATTGTTGACAAATACAAATGAGACTTTAACATGTGTTTCTAGAGTTTCAGTGTAATATCTTATTCGAGAGTTATATATGGATATCAAAGATCATCAGTGGAAACTAAAAAAGATTTGGGTAAGCTTAGGCTCTTATTGAGCTTGTTACTACTTTAGCCTTTGAAGTTTAGCATTAGGAATTTAAGTCATGCTGTAGATTCCTCTCAGTTATGGAAGACGTTTAATTCATCGAGCAATCCTTATCCCAGACTAAAGTCTATTGGGGTTCATCAGGGTTCTCTACTCATTTGGAGAACTACATTGGATCTCTGGTATGGTCCAGGATTTTTTATTATATTATATCCTTTTGAACCAGAAATTGATGAATTAATCTATTAGAGGATTAGTAATGTCACTCTATTTGGCATTGGAGCACTTGATAGCAACTAAATCTTCCTTTCCTCAGGTTGTCAATTATGAGAGGACAATAGAGAACACATGTATTGATTCTTATGAAAGTAGAAGCAAGAGTCCATGCCATTAGTATTCTACTATTGCTATTATATTTGGGAGTGACAATCCTCTCATTAGATTTCAACTTTATTTGAAACCCATTGTTTCTACGCAGTTAGTATTTTAGTCTATGAGATAGTTGATCAGATAGAGTTAACATGTATTCCACGCCAGCCTAGAGTCCCTTAGATAGACTTTGATTTTGGAAGGATACACATAATTTTAGAGATTTTTCTTAGCATCAGTTGTACAACCATTAGAGGTCAATTTGTGTTCCTACCATATTAATGCTTTACGAATTTCTACAACTATAGAGAGATTGACTACTGATCTAGAAAGTGTACCTGACATGGACTATATAGTCAGTCAACTTATTCAGATCAGCCCTATGATGCTGTGGTATCTTCAGTTAAAGATAGTGTGTATGGTGCCTTGACTAATGATTCAATCAGTCGGTCTGAGTTGGAACAGTTTTGATTTATTTTTCCTATGTACGTCAGACATGTGATTATAGTTATAGCCCTAGTTTCTGTGCTTTTATTTCCCTCCTTTATCTTTATTATGTGTATTGGGGTTTTCATACTCGTTGGTGATTCAATCCCTTGATGAATTGATATTGATTATGATATTCCTTATTATTGGATTTATGGTTATATTACTTCTCAGTGGTTTATTTCTTTTAGTAGTGGATGGAGTAGATCTATATTGATATTGTTCCCCTATGGGTGTTGTTTAGGTTTGAGTCCCATTTATCTTGGCATATTAGCCTTGTTCTGGCCATTGAGTGGTACATGATATTGATGTTTATTTTTGGAACTTCCTATTCAGTATGTTGATATTGATGTTATTGTTGCTATTGCTCCACTACATGAGGATTACTGATATTAATTGATGTTGTTCTTTGATGTGATTGATTTTTGCTGGGTAGCTGTATAGACTAGTCTTATCTTGTAAGACTTCCAATTACTTGTGATATTATTTGGTAGCTTGAGTAGATATATCCCGATTTGATGATTTCTTTTCCCTAGAGCAACGAGGTTGACTGTGTTCCCTTTTGGTTGTCTATATTAGATTTATTTGGGGATGTATTGTGATATCAATAGGGAGATTGACCTTTTGTGGGTTTGTTATGACCCTTGAGGTGGTAATTTAGTTACATTGCCTATTATTGAGACTGAGATCCTTAGACTTTCCTTCTAGGTTGCAGAGGTTTTCGTCCTGGCTATTCTCTTAGATATAGTCATTTGTGAGATTAACCAGTTTTGAATCTATTCTTTATTTGTTTCTATCTTTGTTTGATTACAGATTTGATCAAGATACAAAGATAATGTGGATTCATCTCTTAGGTTTGTTGGGTTGGTTCCCTTTTGATGTTTTGCCCTTGTTATTAGTGTGGATCTTGGATTCTCCTTTTATTGATGTGGCATAGTTTTTTCTAGTGGAGTTGCAAAGTTAAAGATAGGTGGCCTTTCCTCTGATCGCTTCCTGAGTTGGCAAGTTGGAAATTTTTATCTTGATATTTCGATTTCACGATGGTAGTTTTTGACTTTGGACTTTGTTTGGAGATTCATATTTTTTCTTCATGATGAGATTACTGAGTGGATTGGGTAAATCCCTATTTCAAAGTTCGTTGGTTTGATGAGGCTTGGTGGAGTATTTCTTCTCTATTATATAAGTTTGTAGCTTGGATACTAGAGTCTATTGGAGATAGTTGACATTAATATAGCCTTATTAGCTCAGTTTTGAATTTTGCACTTTTTGAATGTCGATTTTGAATTATGATATATTTAGGGAATTAATGACTACTTGTTTATAGTGTTGGTATAGATATTTGAGATTGAGTGATTCAGCCTTGGTATGGAAATTTTAGCTTCGTAATATAGAATTTGTGTGAAAATTTAGTTTTTGACTTGCCTTTGTTCAGATTTAATTTATATGCCAGTTGATCCTACTTCATGTTTCCCTATTTGGTCTCCAAGACGTCGGTTGGATTATAGTTGATAAGTTTTCATATAACAGCCCATGGGCCCCGTATTGGCTACTTCAGTTTTGACTTTTAGTTTTTCATTTTCTGTTGAATTTTTTGATGATTTACTCAATGGGTGTAATATTCCTTAAGATTGATTCAGTATGGCTTTATCCTTAATTGATGGGACATCCTGGAGAAAAATATTCACTAATGAGTACTTATACCATGGATTTTGGGATTTCAGTTTGATTTTTATCTGGGCCGATTGCAACATTGGCATAGATTGAATTCCGTGATTATTTCCATTTATGTGTAAAAATTGTACCTTATGAGCTTATTCTCATATTTGTAATATTGGCTTTCAGTTCTTAAAGTTTTGGGTGATCAGATTTTGTGGGCGAGACTCAGGTGATTTTTCTCTTTGTTCGCAGTGGATAGCAGGATTAGTACAAGAAGCTTATATTTGGATTTAGGAGTTAGTGGCATGAATCATGGCTTTGGTCGATTTGGCATGGATGAGACTTTGTTGATTTTTATGGGTATCGAGATGGTATATGCATTTTGTGGTTCAAATTTGTGTGCATCAGTCTATTTAGTTCAGTTGGAGGTCAGTTAGTGATTGAATTTTAGTTCTGACTATTTAGGAAGTAAAGTATGGGTGCTGGTTGAAAAAGGGATACCTATCCTGAATCCCTTACAAGTGTTCTCTCCTCATGTAGGTTACCTAGAAATTCATGCTTGGAGTATGCCAGCCCAATACCTCATCCCTTCGAGCCTTTGAGATTTTTTTTATTCATTGACTTTTGGGGACAAAAGTCCTTTAAGTAGTTGAAATTGTAATGATCATTCACATCATCTTCCATATTTATTCTTATTTCTGCCGTTTAAGATTCTCCATAGCTGCCCCAAGTCATTTATGACTTACTGGGACTGACGGTTTAGTTACGGTGCTATTCATTTGATTTTTAGACTCAATTTCCTGTTTTGAAGTCGTCATTGGTTAAAAATGGCCATCGGGCAAAAACTTCAGTGAAACAATCTCGGTTGCAATTATCGACTATGCGAGCAGATAAAAAAATGATTTTACTCTAGGTAGACCTTTGGTTAGGGTTCCAATGCACCCAGGCACTTTTTGACCTATTAGTCAAAAAGTTGGAAAATCGGAATTAAAGGTGTAGGCCCCACTTTTTGCCGTAACAATCTTGGATGACTATTTTGATGACTTCCAATAGATTTGAAATGTTGTTTACACTAAAATTTCACTATTGTATCCTATATTTTGGGTTCCTAATGAGTTTCGAGAGTCAAAAAAAAGTTTTGACTTTGCTTCCATGGGGATACTGCATCTCTTCACCGAGGGGTCTATAAATATACCCCATTGTCATGAACTTGGTAATTTTTCCTTCATCTTTCAGAGCCTAAAACCCTAAATGTGTATGATAACTCAGAATTGAGACTTACGAGTGTCTACGGAGCTTGGTATACGTCTTTGATCATGATTATCATCCAGATTAAGGTAAAATTTCATCACTTTATTGGTGAATTTCTTAGTTCTTAATCAAAACCCCCAATTTTACTTAGTTCTTGATTTAGCCCAAAATTTGATTTGTTTTCACCCATTTATTAATGTTATCATTCCTTGGTGATGTATGAGCATTGGGTTGACACTAAAAATGAAATTTTAATATGTGGAATCCATTTAGGGTTTTTGGTGTCATTTTCGGACCCGAAGCACAATAGTGCAACCTGGGTATCGTTAGACTCCTATTGACGAGTAGATTATATTTCTGATAGCATGATGACATTTTTGGGATTGTGAAGTGAAGATGATCATGTGGAGCATGATATGAGGTTTTGCAGTTCGGCCTTAAGGTGGGCTTCTACCTACTCTACATCAAAGATTATATGTGTTATGTAAGGCATATAAATATTAATTGTAGGCTTGATTATGAATAAATAAAATAGTATTGTATATTGATGTTTGAGGAATTGGATAAGGGTTTTGGACCCGTATGTTCGTATGTTTATGACCCTTTTAGAATCCTATTACCTTCTCCCTAGATTGAATTAGTTCGTAGTATAGGAATGTTCTAATGCTATGTTTTGGATGTGGTCCAAGTGTTGGAATCATGGTTAGTGTGATTGACCTTATATGGGCTAATATAGTGATCTTGAAACAGTATCTTGTGGTTGAATTGCCATAATGGACCATGTTTCTAGATGAATTTACTATTTAAGGATCAGTTATGGCTAACTTGACATCTAGTAGATGAACTACAAACCTTAGCCTAGTTTTGGACGTAGTTTGCCTAAATATAGAGATTCAGCATCAGAAGACGGATCACCTGACCCACTTAGGCCAAGACTTGTGTTAGCCCTTGAGGGCTTAGTTATGGATAGTAGGCCTAGTTGAGATTAATCAGCCTCATTTATGAGATTTATTTTATGAATTAATAAATTGTGATAATTTTTGCCGGATTATTGTTAATGGAGTATAGAGATGTTAATTTCCCTAAGATGTTTTATTGTCCCTTTAGAGATGTTAATTCTCTTAGTTATGATATTTGACCCATAGAGATGCATTTTCCCCTTAATTATGATATTAGGCCCATAGAGATGCATTTTCCCCTTAATTATAATATTTGGCCCATAGAGAAGCATTTTTCTCCTAATTATGATATTTGGCCCATAGAGATGCATTTTACTCTTAATTATGATATTTGGCCCATAGATTTTCATTTTTCTCTTTGTTATGATATTTGATATATGGAGATGATTTTCCTCTTAGTTATGATTATTGGGCTATATATATGATTTTCCTCTTGGTCATGATGTATGACCTATAGATATGAGATGTCTAATTGAGGTGATATTCTTACGGATATTAGTCCTCCTAGATATGATATGCCTCCTATATGTGAGATGATTATCGATATGCTATGGATTATAAATATGATTGTCGATATAAGTTTTGGGTACGTATATAGGCTTAAGGTCGTCATTACAATGTTGTGATTATTTTGGATATATTAATGGGCCAAGGGCTATGTTATGATAATGATTGGATATTAGCGAAGTGTTCATCATGGGAAAGGATATCATTAATGTTTATAGATTCAAATACACATTTTATATACACATCTCTCAGATATGGGAGGGAGGCAGATGCAATATGTTGCTTATGACTAATTTGATTTGATACTAGTTATGGCATGCATAGATTTGGTACTTTTATGGTTATTGCATCGGTAACTTATATGATCTAGATGATATAAGATCTAATGACTGTTCTGCTAAATTAAGGGTTACGCTTTGTAGTAGTTGGTTGTCTATTAGGAGACTATGGCACTTGGTGGCTAGGAATTAAATGTATTAGTTAATAAGTCTTTCTTAGTTGAGACATAGTAGCTATCGATGGTTGATACGTGGCTAATGATAATGTCAGGTTTAGCTTAGGTGAAGATTAGTGATATTGATGACTATGTTGATACTGTCGATTAGTTGTCAGAAGGAGAAGTTGTGTATTAATAAGCCTAGATAATAATTGATGTTGGTAATAAGGGGTGACTAGTTAATAATGATGAATAGTTGCTAAATGGTTGGTTAATGAAAAGCTAAACGAGGATTAGTTGGTTAACAATGGTTAGTTAATGAATTATGTCAGTTAATAAAGGATGGTTAGATGATAAGTGGTTATCTGTTTTCTAATAATGGTTAACCGATATATGTTGTTTAGTTGATAATATGGAATAGTGATAAATAATGATTATAGTCTAGTGATTAACCTTGGCTAGATGTTAGATGTTGTCTACTTGATTAATAATGGTTCGTTGCTACCCAATGAATAAAATAATTATTTAGGCTAATAACTAGAGGTCATGTAATGACTGGTGAATTTGTGCTTTCATTATAATAAACACTTGTTAGCTAATAACGAGTAGTTGGGAAGTATTTACTAAATAGATACATTCTGGTGATATGATTATGTTCCTGAGTATATTAGTATATGTTATTCTCTAATGACTATTGTGATATTAATACTCGTAAGGTTAGAGGATACTAATGCGGTATTGATATACGACAAGGATGGAGGATGATATTATAATGATATTGATACTCGATAAAGCCGAAGGATAATATTGTGATATTGATATCTAGCAAGGGTGGAGGATACTAATGTGATATTGATACCTGCCTTGGCCGGTAGATGATATTGTGACGATATTGATACCCAACAGGGCTGGAGGATATTATGATGATATGTTGATATCCGACAAGGTCACATATTGATTACAATGATGATCGTCATGATGATGATGTTTATGAGTAGTTGTGATATTAATTTTGTACCTTGCATTCATTCCTGCACTTACATCGCCTATCACCAGTATTCACCTATGTCTATCAGCTAGTATGGGATGATTGAATAAACATTGGTGAAGCATATGCCTTGTCTTGTTGTCTATTGATTGAACCTTCCGAGACTAGAGAGGTGTGGGTACGCATAAGCTCTACTAGGTATTTAGTTTTCCAGATTAGCCGATTATTCATGTTATTATTGATATTGTTAATATCATTTTTATGATCATTATTATGGCTAGCTTATGATAGATTGGACATTGATCCGGTGTCGAGAATTTAGTTATTTCTTTGGCATCTTCCATCTTATGATGGTAATATTGTACACAATTATATCATATTAAGTCATGTGTATTAAAAAAATTGCATATGATAGTACTGAATCCTAATAGATCATGGTGAGGTTTAAAATGATGATACGATGATCTAGACTACTCTTTGAGATGACCTCATGTTTATGTGTATGCATATATATATCTAGCTATATGAAGCTATGAAACTACCCTATGTCCCTTCCTTCATTTGTTTATATTGTATATTCATTTCTCGACTTTGCAAATTGCTATATATATTTCTTTCACTCTTCATTTGTAAATTGGTATGGGATCTATAGTACAGTATCGACATCTGATGAATGTGGCTTGAATAGGATAGTTCACTTTGATACTTCCTTAGTCTTGTTAAGTTAGACTCATGAAATTGAACATGATAATTGTCCCTTATTATTCTCATTGACTTGTTATATAAGCTCTAGACTCTTGGGTGTAATTTTCATTCTATTGATATGCTATATATAGCTGCTTCATCTTTTGAGCTATGTTCGCAGTTTTCGTTTGGTACTCATACTATACTTTTGCAGCTTGCAGATCATAGTACAGGTTATCGTCATTGATTGTGCATCATGATAAGCAACCATAGTTTAGAGACATAGAGTGAACTCCTGATATTCAGAGTATTACTCATCTCTCTCGTTCTATTAGACTAGTGTCTATATTGAATGTAGAGATAAGTTGTATCAGTGTATTCTCTTATAGACCACTTTTGTACTCTTAAATATATTTAGAATTTCTTGTACTGATACCACAAGGTTTTCGGATTCTATTACATATTGATCTTTGTGTTATTTATTTCAAATTCTTTTTCTTATATTGTTAAGTAGTTTGTTACTAGCCGTTCCGAACTATGGATTGGCTTTCCTACTTGTGCGTTGTTGTAGGCACTATCATGATCTAATAAATTAGGTTATGATAGGTTGCTTCTTCGTTTTCCCTACCCAAAATGAGACTTCACCCTCATGCACTCTAAACCCCATATCCTAAAGGTCCAAATCTACAAAGTACCTTTAGGTAGCAAGAAAAGATTGACAAAGGAAAATAGGGACCTCTTCATCCATCTTACAATCTATCATCACAAAACTGCCTAAAGTATGAATTCATTAACTTTCACCAACATGTCGAATAAAACACCATCCAGTTATCTTATGGACCGGTCCTCCATCAAAAGCATTATCAATGTTGGAGTGGGGGTACTTGAGTGAAGCTTTTGATATAAAGCAACGGGCATGAAATTAATATTTTGTAAGACCCCACAAATTTCTCTCATAGTCTGAGCCTTAGCGAGTGTCAAGTGAAGCATAAATACGTCCCTAAAAGGTTGAGAAATGTCTTTCTAAGTGAGAAGTATATTGTACCATGTAGAGTATTCAATAAGCTTTCTTTCGATAATAAATTTGCCCAAATCCGACACTCAGGCGAAGAGTTAGCGCCATTTTAGTGAGACAGTGTGCCACTTGGCACTTTCATACGACACGGAGCCAGCAAAAATGGCAATCATCAAAATACAGTAAGCCTCCGCGATTATGGAACGTCGCGCCAAGGCTTAATTTAAGAATTTTCAATTTCCAATGCACTAACGCGATTCCACCACATTGCGATCCCTTTCCATTTTGCAACCAATATGGCAATGCGATTTCCACCGCGTAGTGCCATCAAGTAGTTTGTCAATTTTCTAATTTCCCGTGAGCTAGCGCCATTATGGCACGTTGCAGTAGCATGTAAAATGGGGATTTTTCAGTTTAATTCCATAGGTGAAAAGGGTCTTTTCCCAGCCCCTATATATACTCCCTAACATGGGATTTGGCCTCATTTCACCCAAAATATCATTGTTTTCTCTCAAAGTTGTTCAAGAACAAGCGCTATGGTTTCTACAAAATCAAAATCCTTCCTTCTACTTCAAGAGAAATCAGTAAATCAAGAATCTCTCCAAGGGATTTCAAGAAAGAGTTTCTCTAAGGTATGTAGATGTTGATTCTTGGGTCCCTTTCATCCAAGAAACTTAAGAACCCTTTTCTAAATTTCAAAGTATTTATGTTTATGAGTTTTCCTGATTCATGTGAGTTTAAATTGATGTTCATGCTATTGTTAAGTTGTTATTCATGTTTGTTTACAAGGTTTCAACCGTTGACTTTAGTATGTGGTATTCATGTGATGTTCATGATAAACCCTCTTCAAGTTGCTTGTTAAATAAGCAAAGCATGCTCCCATATGATTGATAAAATGCTTATGTGAATGAATTAGAGCCATTATAGCATGTTGACTAGAAATTTCCAATTGTGTTTAAGCCCATGCATGCCAAGTGTTTGTTGAAAAGCATCAGTGAATGAATTGTGGCATAATAGCATGAAATTCCCCAATTATGTTCTCTTTGATACATGCTAAGACTATAATACATGCTAAGTGTTTGATGACTGAACTGTAACATGATAGTATAAAGTTCCACAATTATGTGTTCTCCGGTACATGCCAAGACTTAAATATATGCGAAGTTCTTGATGCGAGGCCTTATTGAATAGAGTATGATCCATAGCATGTTCCCCTATGTTATTACATGTTTATGATTTCTAAATACTTCAAGAGATGATTTAGTTATTGTGATGGTTAATGAATTTCCATAGTGTTCATTATTCAAGAATGGTTATGTTTAACTTTTATGTTATTGAGTCCTGGGGGTATTTATACCCAACAATTTAGTTGTTGTCAAGATCCGGTGTCAGTTGTCCTGATAAATCAAGTCGAGCCATGGTTATTAGAACTCAGAGAGTTAAAGAACTCTGTATTCTCAGACAGATACAGAACTTAAGAAATCTCAGTAATCTCCGTAATCTCAGTATCGCTAGTCATCTAGCCTTAGTTCAGTACACAACTCAGATCTACTATTATTTAAGTGTTCAGTTTTTACCTCTTTAGTAATCGAGTACTCTATTCAAAGCTTAGTGTCATTCAGTCCGATAATGAGATTCAGTAGTATTCTGCTAGATACGAAACCTAGTAAATTCAGCTTAACTCAGTCAGATCATTCGAGAAACATGATCAGAACTCAGAGAGTTAAAGAACTCTATATTCTCAGATAGATACAGAACATAAGAAATCTCAGAAATCTCCGTAGTCTCAGTATCGCTAGTCATCTAGCCTCAATTCAATACACAACTCAGATCTAGTGTTATTTAAGTGTTCAATTTTTACCTCTTTAGTAATTGAGTACTCTATAAAAGCTCAATGTCATTCAGTCCGATAATGAGATTCAGTAGTATTCTATTTGATATGGAACCTAGTGAATTCAGCTTAACTCAGTCAGATCATTTGAGAAACATGATCAATATCAGATTCAACTTAGTTTGTATTCTGTTAAGAATCAGTTCAGAGTCTTTTATTTGGGAGTAGGAGCTAGCACCAAACGAGGGCAGAGATGGCAACTCCCTGTCAAAGAGGCAGAATTGTTAGGAGCAATCCCTAAAATTTGGAACTGCATAGCCAGCGTAGGATGTAGGAGTTACCCATCAAGAAAGGCTAGTCACCCGTCAGATAGGTTTGACTATTATATTACCTTAGGGTTGACTTCCTGTAAGGGTCACACATCAGATAGGCTTGAGCAGAGAGGTCTTTACACGTGGAACGATATTGATACACTTGTAGTTGGGGTTGGAAGTTGGACCCCACCAATTGAGATTCGAGGTTGTTGGTTAAGAGACTACTTCCCATGATTTTAGTTTCAGTATCAATCTTAAGAACTCAGGACTGTTAGATATAGTCATCTATCCCAATGAGAAACTCAGATAGTTCCATTGATTCATGGACCACCCGTCAGATAGGCTTGGTTTCGTATAAATTTATTAAGTATTAGATATAGAGATCACCTAAAAAATACGCTTGATCTCATTCTCATATTCAGTTGAGTAATCTAATTATCAGATCTAAAGATCACCCGTCAAATATCCTTGATGTCAGTCTCAGCTCTAGTTGAGTATTCGTGTTATCAGATCTATAGATCACCCATCAAATAGTCTTGATCTTTGTATCAAATTCAGTTAAGTATCACCCATCAGATAGGATTGATCTCATTCTCAGATTTAGTTGAGAATTCTTGTTATCAGATCTAGAGATAACCCGTCAGATAGCCTTAATCTCAGTCTTAGATTTAATTAAGTATTCTTTTTAATGCATCTAGAGATCACTCGTCAGATAGGCTTGATCTCAGTGTCAGATTTAGTTGAGTATTCTTGTTATCAGATCTAGAGATCATCCGTTAGATAGGCTTGAAATTAGTCTCAGTCTTAGTTTTGTATTCTTGTTATCAGATCTACAGATCACCCGTCAGATAGGCTTTATCTCAGTCTCAGATTCAATTGTGTATTCTTGTTATCAGATCAAGAGATCACCCGTCAGATACGCTTGATCGCAATCTTAGATTCAGTTGAGTATTTTTGTTATCAGATCTAGAGATCACCCATCAGATCGGCTTGATCTCAGTCATAGATTTAGTTGAGTATTATTGTTATCAAATCTAAAGATTACCCATATAATATGCTTGATATCTATCTTAGGTTCAGTTGAGTATTCTTGTTATCAGATCAAGTGATCACCCGTCAGATAGGCTTGATATCGGTCTCAAATTCAGTTGGGTATTCTTGTTGTCACATTCAGACATGATTATTTCTTATCATTGATAGTAAACTCTAGAATCATCCATTTGAGAGGTTTGATCTTCGATGCAGTCAGTTTATAGTAGAAAGCTCTAAATTCAGTCATTGTTGTAAGTATATTTAGTTAATCAGCTTTAGTATTCTCAGATTCCAAGATCACTCGCTAGATAAGACTGATCTTACCTCAGTACTAATTTATGAGTATCAAATAATTCAGTTGTTTAGTAACTCAGTATTTATAGTGAGTTCAGATATTAGTAATGCAGTACCCAAGATTTAGTACTCAGAATCATGATGATTGTGATTATGGTTTGTATATTTATGCATGTGTTCTCATTTAGTACTCTCATGATTATTCAGTTAAGTAATTGTTCATGCATAATCCCTTGTATTTAGCCTTACCTCATCTGCATACTCGGTATATTCCCGTATAGATGCATTTGCGCTATGGTATTTTATTTGACATAATAGGTTCAAAGGCATAAGGTCCAGAGTATCCTTAGCTGTTCAGTCCCAGTCAGTAGAAGTAGATGTAGCAGTAAGTCCTCTTTATTCGAAGATGATCCTTTTACCATTTTTGTGTGAAATTTTATTTATTTTCAGTAGACAGAGTTAGTTAGGGACATGTCCTAATAACTCCATATTTCAGATAGTTTAGAGGTTTTTTGGACAGATGTATCACTACTTAGTTTTCAATTTTAAGTATTTTTAGATTTTTTGAACCTTATGGCCAGTTTTGACATTTATTGTTTATATTATGCAGTGTTCAGGTACAAATATCAGTAGAGGGTTGGCTTGTGGTCCTTCGGGATCATGAGCACTGTGGGATGTTTCGCTTCCAGAAAATTGAGTTATTACAAACTTGGTATCAGAGTCTAAGGTTCAATAGTGTCCTAGGGAGTCTGAAAAGCCGCATCTAATAGATTCTTGTGCATGGGTGTGTTGCATTCCACATTTATATACAAAAGGCTATACTATATTTTTAGGAGCAGTTTCTCTTTTTTCAGTATTCTTAACATGTGAGTAACCATGAGATCGGGTTAATCCTTAATCTAATACACCTCTTTCTTCTATTGACAGAGTATGCCTCTTCATAAAGGTAATGTCCGTAGGGTTGATGACCAGCCCCTTTAGTCAGTAGATCCTGAGAATGAGGGTGTGCTATATGCAGAGTTTCAGGCAGCTTTTCAGGACCTAACCGAAGTTGTGACTATTGTTCAGGGTAACCGTCTGGCTGTGGCCCCAACAAAGTAAGATGAGGGTTCAGCCGTAGCTACAATTAGAGATTTCATGAAAATAAGCCTGCCAGAATTCTCTGGGTTAGTAGAAGGTGAGGACCCACAGCTTTATCTAGAGGAGGTTGGGAAGATTACCCAAATTATGCATATTTCTGTGGAGGAAAGTGTAGAGTTAGTGTCTTATAGGCTGGAGGATATTGCTCATGATTGGGTAGTAATGTTGAAGAAGGGTAGAGGGGAGGATGTAGCTCTCGTGACTTGGTAAGTGTTTCAAGATGCCTTTCTAGATATGGTTTTCATGCTAGAGATAAGGAAAGAAATGGTAAGAAGATTTCATGAACCTAAGGCAAGGATCCAGGATAGTGAAAGGGTATTGTCTTAAGTTTAACCAGTTAGCTAAGTGTGCTCCTGACTTGATAGCAGACCCTAGTGCGAGTATGACTAAGTCTGTGAGTGGTGTTTCTGAGTTGGTGTTGAAAAAGTGTAGAGCTGCTATGCTCAATAGAGATATGGACCTTGATAGAATGGTGATGCATACGCAACATATTGAAGCAGATAAAGAGAGAGAGACAGAAAGTAAGAGACCTAGGATAGGTACTCATAGTTTCTCTCAGGCAGGGTCCCAGGGTAGTAGTTGTTCTCAGCATGGTCAGAGATTTTCAGTCCCAGGTCTATCCTCAGCTAGTGCACCTACACCAAAGTTTGGGGATGTCAGTTATGATGGGGCACTAGTCTCCAAAGCCCTGAGTAGTGCTAGTGGAGTTCGTACCAATCCTCTTTTTAGAGAGTATGGCAAGAGCTACCTAGGTGTGTGTAGAGTCGGTAGTGATGTGGGCTCTTGGTATGGTGATCAAGGCCACAGAATGAGAGAATTTAGAGTGCTAGCTCAGAGGAGGAGAGATTTTCGTCAATAGGGTGCACCTTTTGGCGCTAGTAGTGGTCAGCGTTAGAACAGTCTTTATGCGCTTCAGACACTCCATGATCAGAAAAGGTTCTCTGAAATAGATTCGGGTATGTTATGAGTCCTTCATCTTTGTGATATGCATTGCTAGATCCTTTTCTTCTATTTTGATATTATATTTCAACATGAGTTTCAAATCTAAATCAGTCAATCATGACCCAATTTGTAGGTGCTCTGTGGACCGCCCCAGTATTTCAACAAGGTGTTTGTACAGGGACATAGAGTCCCAAGGGGGAGACACCCCATGGTATTGTGATTCTCTAATGTTCTTAGACTCATTCATTTCTATGTTCAGACTCTCCTTATGTAGTTAACATTAGTGATCATTACAGAGCCAGTCATGCATTCGAGAGTGAGCTCAGTCAGACATCCATGCATTAGATATGCATGTTCAGTAGAAAGAGTTTAGCTTTTCAGTGTGTTCAGTCATGCATTCATGAGATCAGCCCATTTATGCATCCATGCATTACATAAACATGTCTATTATGAGAATTTAACTTATGAGTAGCTTTAGTCGAGTATTCCATGCATCAAATATGCATGTCCAGTATGAGAGTTCAGAATATCAGTAGTTCCAGTTGCATAGTCATGTATTAGATGTTCTTCTTCCTTCAGTAAGTTCAGTTGATTAGTATTCTTAGCCTAAAAAACAACATTCGAGGATGAATGTTGCAAAGGGGGAAATAATGTAAGACCTCCAAAATTTCTCTCATAGTCTGAGGCTTAGAGTTTGTCAAGTAAAGAGTAAATCTGACCCTAAAATATTGAGAAATGTCTTCCTAAGTGAGAAGTATTTTTAACCATGTAGATAATTGAATATTCATTCCATCGATGCCAAATTCGCCCAAATATGACACTCGAGCAAAGAGTTAGAGACATTTTAGTGAGAGTGACAGTTGGCACTTTAATACGTCGTGGAGCTAGCCAAAATGGTAATCGTCAAAATCCAGTGAGCCTCCGTGATTATGGCATGTCGCGCCAAGGCTTGATTTTAGAATTGTCAATTTCTAGTGCACCAAAATGATTCCACCGCGTCGTGGTGCCTTTCTAGTTCGCAAAAAGGGTGGCAACGTGATTCCCACCGCGTCGTGCCATCAAGCAGTTTCCCAATTGTCCAATTTCCAGTGACCTGGCGCGATTATGGCACGTCGTGCCAGCATGTAAAATTGGGATTTTTCAGTTTAATTCCACGGGCGAAAAGAGCCTTTTCCGAACCCCTATATATACTCCTTAAAATGGAATTAGGCCTCATTTCACCTAAAATATCCTTGTTTTCTCTCAAAGTTGTTCAAGAACAAGAACTAGGATTTCTACAAAATCAAAACCCTTTCTTCTACTTCAAGTAAAATCAAGAAATCAAGAATCTCTCCAAGGACTTTCAATAAAGAGTTTCTCTAAGGTATGTAGATGTTGATTGTTGGGTCCCTTTCATCCAAGAAGCTCAAGAACCCTTTTCTAAATTTCAAAGCGTTTATGTTTATGAGTTTTCATGATTCATGTGAGTTGAAATTGATGTTCATGCAATTATTAAGTTGTGATTAGTGTTTGTTTACAAGGTTTCCAAGCTTTGACCCTAGTATTTCGTTTTCATGTAATGTTCATGATAAACCCTCTTCCAGCTACTTGTTAAATGGTGTGTTCATGTCAATTGAGTGTAGAAATTGTTTAATAAGAAAAGTATGCACCCCATATGATTGATAAAATTCTTATGTGAATGAATTAGAGCCAGTGTAGCATCTTGACTAGAAATCCCCAATTCCCTGTAAACCCATGCATGATAAGTGATTGTTGAAAAGCCTTAGTGAATAAATTGTGGCATGATAGCATGAAATTCTCTAATTATGTACTCTTTTTTACATGCGAAGACTTTAATACATGCTAAGTATTTGATGAATGAATTGTAACATGATAGCATGAAGTTCCCCAATTATATATTCTCCGTAACATGTGAAGACTTAAATATGTGTGAAGTTCTTGATGCAAGGCTTTGTTGAATGAAGTATAATCCAATACCATGTCCTCCTATGCTATTACATGTTTATGATTTCTAAATACTTCAAGAGATGCTTTAGTGATTGTGATGGTGAATGAATTTCCATAGTCTTGATTATTCAAGAATGGTTATGCTTTACTTTAATGTTATCGAGTCCTGGGGGTATTTATACCCAACAATTTAGCTACTGTGTAGAGCCCATGTCAGTTTTCACAATAATTCCAGTCGAGCCATGATTCTTAAAACTCAGTGAGCTATAAAACTCGGTATCCTCAGACAGATACAGAACTTAAGAAATCTCAGTAATCTCCATAGTCTCAGTATCGCTAGTAATCTAGCCTCAATTTTGTACCCAGCTCAAATCTAGTAGTATTCAAGTGTTCAGTTTTGACCTCCGTAGTAATCCAGTACTCTATTCAAAACATAGTGTCATTCGGTCAGATAACAAGATTCAATAGTATTCTATCAGATACGGAACCTAGTGAATTCAGCTTAACTTAGTCAGATCATTCGAATAACTTGATCAGTATCAGATTCAGCTTAGTTTGTGTTAAGTTAAGAATTATTTTATAGTCTTTCAGTTGGGAGTAGGAGCAAGCACCGAGCTAGGGCAGGGATAGTGGCTCCCCATCAGAGAGGCAGAGTCGTGAGGACGCAATCCCTCAACTCCAAAACTACGTATCCAGCGCAAGATGCAGGAGTCACTCATCAGAAAAGACTAGTCACCCGTCAGATAGGCTTGACTATTATATTGCCTTAGGCTTGACTTCCTGCGAGGCTCACCCATCAGATAGGCTTGACTAGAGAGTTCTTTACCGGTGATACGATATTGACATATTTCCAGCTGGGGTTACAGTTTAGACCCCACCAGTTGATATTCGGGGTATGTCGATTAAGTGACTACTTCCCATAAATGCAGTTTCAGTATCAATCTTCAAAAATTAGGACTGTCAGATACAGTCATCTATCGCAGTGAGGAACTCAGATAGTTCTATGGATTCATAGACAAACCATCATATAGACTTCATCCCATAGAAAGATATTTAGTATTAGATCTAGAGATTACCCGTCAGATAGGCTTAATCTCAGTCTCATATTAAGTTGAGTAATCTCATTATCAGATCTAGAGATCACCCATCAGATAGGCTTGATCTAAGTATCAGATCTAGTTGAGTATTCTTATTAACATATCAAGAGATCACCCGTTAGATAGGCTTGATCTCAGTCTCCAATTCACTTGAGAATTCTTGCTATCTGATCTAGAGATCACACATCGCGTAGGCTTAATCTCAGTGTCAGATTTAGTTGAGTATTCTTGTTATTAGGTCTAGAGATCACCCTTCAGATAGGCTTAATCTCAGTCTAAGATTTAGTAGAGTATTTTTATTATCAGATCTAGAGATCACCCATCAGATAGGCTTGATCTCAGTCTCAGATTTAGTTGAGTATTCTTGTTATCAGATCTAGAGATCACCCATCAGATAGGCTTAATCTCAGTCTCAGATTTAGTTGAGTATTTTTTTTATTAGATCTAGAAACTACCTTTTAAATAGGCTTGTTCTCAATATCAGATTCAATTGAGTATTCTTGTATTCTGGTCTATAGATCACCCGTCAGATAGGCTTGATCTCAGTCTTAGATTCAGTTGAGTATTCTTGTTATTAGATCTAGAGATCACCCCTAATATAGGCTTGATCTTAGTCTCAGATTCAGTTGAGTATTTTTGTTATCATATGTAGAGATCACCATCAGATAGTCTTGATCTTAGTCTCAGATTTTGTTGAGTATTCTTGTTATCAGATCTAGAGATCACCCATCAGATAGGCTTGATCTCAGTCTCAGATTTAGTTTAGTATTGTTGTTGTCAGATTTGGACATGATCATTTCTAATCATTGATAGTAGACTCAGGAATCATCCGTTAGAGAGGATAGATCTCCAATACAGTCAATTGATAATATAAAGATCTAAATTCATTCATTGATGTGAGTATATTCAGTTAATCAGCTTCAGTATCCTCAGATTCCAATATCACTTGCTAGTTAAGGCTGATCTCACCTTAGTACTCATTTATTAGTATTAGATGATTCAGTTGTTCAGTATCTCAGTATTAGTAGTGACTTCAAATGTCAGTAATGCATTACCCAAGTTTCAGTACTCAGAGTTGTGATGACTGTCACTATGGTTTGTGCTTTCATGCATCTGTTCTCATTCAGTACTCTCATGATTATTCAGTTAAGTAATTGTCCATGCACAAGCCCTTGCATTTAGCCTTCCCTCATCAGTATAATCGGTAAATCCCTTGTTGATGCATTTCCGCTATGGTATTTTATTTGACACCATAGGTTCAAAGGCACGAGATCCACAGTACTCTTTGAAGTTCAGTCCCACTCAGTAGCAGTAGACATAGAAGTGAGTCCTCTTCATTTGAGGATGATCCTTTTATCATTTTTGCATTGGATTTTTTTTATTTCTAGTAGACAGATTTAGTTTGGGACATATCTCATCAAATCTATAGTTCAGACAGTTTAGAGGCTTTTCGGATAGATATATCAGTATTTAGTTTTCAATTTTGAGTATTTTAAAACATTTTCAACCTTATGGCCAGTTTCCATATTTATTATCTATATTATGCAGTGTTCAGGTATAGATATCAGTAGAGGGTTGGCTTATGGTCCTTCGGGATCATGAGCACCGTGTGACGTTCTGGTTCCAAAAAATTTGGTCATTAAATATTTTCAACAAGGTCAAATAATGTTTTTCAAACTTATGTTTCCGCCATTTGGATACACATTATGGCGCTACACCCATTGGTGACTTCAATTGTGTCACCTTCAACAAGCTTCTTCTTCGACATCAATTTTTTATAAGCTTAGCCTACCCCCGGATCTCTTTGATAGCCCCAACTAATGAAAAATTGATTGATAGGTTGCTAAGCTTGGTCATCAATTTCTTTATCTTGTCATTCTCCTATTTCCTCTTAAGCCTTTATAGGAATGGAGGAGGGATTTGAAAGGTGGGCAATACATCTCTTTGTGGATTGTCATTTTCTACCACGTCTTCATCAATTACCATAGGTTATTTTTCATTACCTTCTTCTTTAGATTTTTGGGTTTCATCTCTTGGCTCAACCACAAACTTTTTCTTCACCTTCATGTTCTCAAAATTTGTACTTTTCAACCCACATTTTCTTCCTCAACTCCCTTCAAATGATCAACACGAGTCTTCCCACTCCTGTGACTATTTCCAATACTTGAGTTTCATTTTCTGGGTTCACAATAGTGTCACTAGGAAGACCCCCCCTTCGGTCATGAATTCAATTGAGTAGAGATTTGCCAGAAATACATTTTCGATTATTTAATAGAAACAGAGTAGGATACAACCATTTGGTTGAGTGGCAACAGAGGTTGTAGGAAATCCTTTTGGTACCTTGGCATCCCAGGTATGCCACCCTTCGTTTTTCTTTGTAACTTCCTCAAGAAATTTTTTGTCCGCTTGATAAGTCAACTTGACAAGAGAGCCCCTGCCGAATTTACTACCATGGTTTTGTTGAGGGGATCAAGATCCCGGTAGAAGGTTTGGAGAAGCATCTTCTTTTGGACTTCATGGTTGGGATATTATATGAGTTTTCTGTTGAAGCTTTTCCACACTTCATACAAGGATTCTCTATTTAATTTACTAAAGTTGATGACCTCATCACATTATTATACAATCCTGCATGGTGGGAAATACCAGTCAGGGAAGGCCATGGTAAATTCATCCAATGATGTTATCGAGCCGGCCAGAAGAGATCGAAGTCACAGTACTGCCTCCCCCTTAGAGAGAATGGGATGAGGCAAAAATGGATGGACTCTTGGGTTATGTGAGAAATATCAAAAGGTGCAAACACTTCTATGATATTCTTCAAATGAAAGTTGTGGTCCTCATATTCTTTACCCCCCAAAAGCCCATCATTTATAGTATATGCAACATGAACCTCATGACATGAAAGACGTTATTATGAGTAAGAGGGATAATGATGACACTTGAAAAACCAACATAACTGAGTTGCTCTTCATCATCAAGAAGGTCATCGAAAGACCCGGCAGTACTTGTTTTCTAACTCATAGTTCCCTGAACAAAGTTGGAATCACCTAAAAAGAAAACAAAAATAACAACCAAAATAAATAAATATGACTATAGGTATACCCTAAGGGAAAATTATGCATGGAAACATGATGATTTAGTGAAAATTCGAGTAAATGGCAATAAGGTAGGCTAGGTTGAGAGTATTTGAGGCTAGTTTTCCGAAAAGCCTCAAGGATATCACTCATTAACCCTTTACAGTACCTAACGAGTGTGTCAATGAAAGCAACCCAGAACATCAATTGGGCATCCCTATTTCTAGGAAGACGCCCAAGACATATTCAACTATCTAATTAATTTTATTTGTAAGATGGAAAAAAGATAGAAAACAACATCTTTTATTGCCCACTATTGATTTGTCTCCCATAGCCATCTTTCAAGGATTCCATGGGCTTCAAAATTTCACCCATATCCCTTTTTCATAGATGATATAAGCTTTCAATGGTTTTTGGGTTTTCATCCTCAAGCCCATCTAAGGCATTTGGGGTTTTCACCCACAAATCCATTTTAGGCATTTAGGGTTTTCACCCACAAATCCCAATTAATTAAATAAAGAAATAGTGAAACCCATCATCAACAAGCTACTATCTAAACAAATACATCATAATCAACACATAATTCCACCTTAGTTAAACATAATCCCAAGACAAAGAGATTTAGCTACTCATGAAGTAAAGAGAAAGAAATATATGATAACCATTAAAAATATCCATTCTTCAATTTCACCAAATTCAATAACAACAACAACAGGCCCAGTGCATTCCCATAAAGTGAGGTCTGGGGAGGGTAAGATGTATGCAGTTTATACAACTACATTCGAAGAAGTAGAGAGGCTATTTTCGATAGACCCCCTACTCAACACTAAGAAAAGCACATGAAGCTCATAAAGCAACATGCAATAGGAAAAGAATGCATATAGAAACAAGACATAATAGAGATAATTATCAGATAAGTACGAAAAAGAGAAGTACAATCAATTAGAAATAAGAAATAAGCATTAGGACACCACCTAGTAGAAACCTACATTCACAAAGAAGAGGCTTCTCCTCAAGCACACAGTCCTAGTAACAAACACTCACCCACCACACCAAAACTCACCTAGCTAAGGGGCCCTACTCAAGGACATATGCCTAGGATTACTGCCTTACTGCCCAATCGATTATCTAACATCTTTCCACAATCCATACACTCACCCTAACCTTCTACCCTAATTCGCGACCTCCATACCTTACTGTCAAGGGTCATGTCCTCAATAACCTGCAGCTGCTCTATTTTATTTCAAATCACCTCCCTCTAGTACTTCTTTATCCTACCTCTACTTCTTCTAAATCTATCCAAAGCTAGTCTCTCATACATCCGAATTGAGGTATTTGTGCCCTGCCTCTTCACATGCCCAAACTATCTCAACTTACTTTCTCGCATCTTATCCTCCACTGAAGCCACTCCCAACTTCTCTCAGATAGTCTTATTCCTAACTCTATCCTCTCTAGTAAGTCCACACATCTAATGCAACATTCTTATTTCTGCCACCTTCAATCTTTGGATATGAGAGTACTTGACTGGACAACACTCTGCTCCATACAGCATGGCAAGACGGACTACCACTCTACAGAATTTTCCTTTCAGCTTAAGGGGACCCTTTGTATCACACAAACCTCTAGAGGCGAGCTTCCACTTCATCCACCCTACTCCAATACGTTTAGATACATCCTCATCAATCTCACAATTCCTCTGAATAATAGACCCAAGATACTTAGAACTATCCCTCTTACAAACATCCTATGACTCTAACCTCACCACCACTTCGTCCTCCTAACTTATGTCACTAAACTTGCATTCCAAATACTCTATCTTAGAACTACTCAACCTGAACCCCTTAGACTCAAGGGTTTGCCTGCAGACCTCCAGTTTCTAGCAGTACATCATCTAAAAATAACATACACCAAGGAACCTCACCTTGATTACTCCACGTCAACACGTCTATTACCAATACAAAAAGTAAAGGGTTAAGAATCGATCCCTAATGCAATCCCGTCTCAACTAGAAAATGCCCTGAGTCACCACCAGTCGTCCTCACTCGAGTTTTTCCCCCATCGGACGTGTCCTTAATATCTCTGATGTACGTTACCGAAACACCTCTTACCTCTGAGAATCTCCAAAGAACCTTCCTAGGGACTTTGTCATATGCCTTCTCCAAGTTGATGAACACCATGTAAAAATCCCTTTTCCTTTTCGTGTACTGCTCTACCAATATTCTTACCAGGTGGATTGCCTCCAAAATGGACATGACCCTCCTCAATCTCTGCTCGACCACCCTCTCCGAAATCTTCATAGTATGACTCAATAACTTAATACCCCTACTGTTGCAACTCTAAACATCGCCCTTGTTTTTGTATAATTAGATCATTGTACTCCATATTTAAGCCTCAGGAATTCTCGCAGTCTTAAAAATGACGTTAAACAAATTAGTGAACCACCTTAAACCCACACCACCAGCAAACTTCAAAAAATCTACCGAAATCTCATCCAGCCTCTTTGCCCTACCCCTCTGCATCCTACATTGACCTCCTTAATGTTGAAACGTCTATAGTAACGAAAGTCACGGCTCTCCTTCAAGCTCTCCAACTCCCTAAACATAATTCCTCTGTCCGCCTATTCATTTAAAAGTCTATGAAAATACTCCTGCCATCTCTTCTTGATTTGAACATCCTCTAACAAAACTCTTCCATTATCCCCTTAATGCACTTTACTTGATTGACGTCCCCACCCGTCCTCTCCATAGCCTTATCAAGCCTATACAATCTTATTCCACCATTTTTCTCCTCTAACGCTTCATAAAAGCTCTCAAATGCTGTTGTCTTAGTAGCCATAAGTGCTAACTTAGCCTCTTTCCTTTTTACTTTATTAGGGACCCTATTAACCCGCTTCTTTTTTTCGTCTTTACTTTCAATCATCTTAACATATGCCCCCTTCTTAGTCTCCACTTTCCTCTTAACTTCTTTATTCCACCACCATTTCCCCTTGTGTCCGCCTGCCCAACCCCTCAAAATAGCCAATACCTCTCTAGCCATCTCCTTGATGCAACTGGCAGCCTTATCCCACATACCATCCACGTTCTCCCTACACTCCCACACCCTCATCCTGCTACCTTCTCCATTATCTCTAGAAAAGTGAATGGCATCAAGCCACCCCACCTAATTTTTTTTTACCCTCTTCGACCCTCCTCTTCCTGCTCTTCATGATAAATAAGTCCATAACTAGAATCCTGTGCTAAGTCAAAAGCTGCTCACTCGAAATGAGCTTATAGTACTTACATAAAACCCTATCCCCCTTCCTAAGTAGCAAAAAGTCAATCTGAGTCTTTGCTAAAGCACTTCGAATGGTAATTAGGTGATCCTCCTTCTTCGAAAAGCTCGAATTCATAAACACTAGCCCAAAGGCCCTCGCAAAATCCAATAGGGCAACCCCCTCACTATATCTATCACCAAAACTAAAACCTCCATATACATCGTCATAATCTCCATGAATAGCCCCAATGTGCCAATTGAAGTCCCCCGCTATAACAATCATATCTGATCTAGGCACGCTTCTCAACACCTCATCCAAAGCCTTCCAAAAACTCTCCTTCACATCCCCATCCAAGCTTACCTGTGGCACATAGACACTACATATATGCATTATAAACCCTCAATGACCAACTTAATCGTCATCATCCTATCACTGACCCTCTTCACCTCAACCACCTGCCCTCTAAGCTTTTCATCCACTAAGATTCCCACCCCCTGTCACTACCTAAGTACCAAAACTTATTCCTATCCACATCACTAGCCTATGAACCTATCCACATAGTGTCCTCAACACTCACAATAGTAATCCTCCTCTTCATGAGAATCTTCACCAACTCAATGGACTTACCCTAAAGTTTCCAAATATTCGAAGATCCTACCCTCAACCCATCACCTTTTGCCTCTCATCTATCTCTCCCACTCCTCACCGAACTAGCCCAAACCCTCAGCTTAGAATAACGCCCACCCCTACCCTTCTTTCTCGACTCCGTTCCAAAATAACTCCAAACCCCAAGCCCCTCAAACATGACCCTATTCCAATATCAAACCCCTTAGCCAGACTTTAAAATTGAAACACAACACTAAATCGACCAATAATTTTACCAAATTCATAGCAAGGAATTAAAATTACAATAGTTGCCCAAAGTAGGGATTGTAACTACAAATTCAATTTCTCTGCAAACTGTACAAAGCCAAAATGGGAAAAGATTTAAGACTTTTAAGAGAATTAGGATTGGCAATTAAAAACTACATAACTACCCCTATGCCAAAATCTCTCTAAGCAATAATCTCATCAGCTTTGCTGCGATCACGACTACAATGATTGATTAGACCTACATGATCACGGTGGATGACCCATATTGGTTGGATTTAATAACGACACTCCAACCGTGATCTCTGTAACTAAACCTAATTTGTGTAGGCTTTTTTACTTACACTTTTCCTCTTCTTTTGATCCCTCTTAAGCTCAAATTCATATATTTTATCTTATTACATTTGTGTCTGTAAAATGTGGAAATCAGTGCATCCAAGTAACACTTTTGTCTCATTCATAACTTTAAATTATAGTTGTGTGCACAAATTAAGAATACACATTGGTTTTAAATTCACCACTCATCAATAACTCAAAAATTGCTAGGCTCCCCATGCTTACTCGTTTTTGGATAAGTGCATCCACCACTACATTAGCCTTACCCAGGTGATAAAATATTAAGATGTCATAATACTTAATCAACTCCATCCATATCCTCTATCTTATATTAAGATCCTTCTACGTCAACAAGTTTTGCAAGTTGTAGTGGCTGGTAAGTTCCTCATACTTGCCCACATAGAGAAAGAGCCTTGAAATTTTCAGAACAAACACTATTGTTGCTAGTTCCAAGTCATATGTGGGGTAATTTTTCTCTCAATTCTTTAGTTTCCTTAAACCATAATCAATTATATTCCATTCCTGTCTTAACACAACACCTAAACCTAAATATCAGGCATGAGAAAATTAAAAAAAATCCTTACCCTTAATAGTCCTAGTTAATACTAGAGCAAAAGTAAAAACAGTTATGAGAATTTAAAAGGCCTCCTCATAGGTGTCATTTCATTTAAAAGGAACTTCTTTGTATGTCAAATGGGTCAGGTATGAAGAAATTACGAGAAACTCTTTAATAAACAAATGATAATAACTAGCCGACCCCAAAAATCTACTGATTTCTATCACATTTTCCATTCAAGACCAATTCTTAATTGCCTAAACTATTTGTTAGTCCATCATAACCCCTTTTATATAAACCATGCACCCCAATAAGGACACAAAATAAAACATAAATTAGCACTTAGAGTACTTAGAATACTTTTTTTCTACTTCAATAATTTAATCATACTATGATAATGAGCTTTATTATCTACAAAAATATTAGAATAAACAAGTGTATTATTGATAAACATAATAATGAATGAGTTCAAGAGGTACATAAACACTCCATTCATCAGTCCCATGAAAACAATTGGGGAATTGATCAAACCAAATAACATACTAAAATATTTAGTGTCCATAAAGAGTTTTGAAAGAAATCCTTCGCATATCCCCTGCCCTAATTTTTAGCTTATGATAACCCATCCTCAAATAAATCTTAGATAAAACTGCAAATATTTAAAACTGGTCAAGCAAATCATCTATGCTGAGCAAGGGATATTTATTATGAATGTAACTTTATTCAATAGGTAGTAGTCTATGAACATCCTCATACTACCATTTTTTTCACAAACTACAATGGTGCAACTCAAAAATGAAACTCAGTCAAATTATGTCCTTTTCTAAAAACTCTTGCAATAGTTATTTCAACTCTCATAAATTTGTAGGTTCCATACGGTTTGGTGGAACAGAAATAGGTCTAGTCCCCGGTTCTAAGCATATACAAAAGTCAAATTCTTAATCCGAAGGTATACCTACAATTTTCACTAGAAACACTTTGAATGATTTACATAACACCGAAATAGATGCTATGACTACATATTTATCCTTCCCAAGATAGGTAAAAAAACCTCTGCACCCCCCGACTAATTTCTGGGCACAAATTATTAATAAAACATAATGGGATTAGGCTTAAAATTACCCTCTCACTCTAACTTTTATCTCCTAGGAAATTCCATCCTATTAGTTTTTTCAATGAAAGGAAGAACAACATGATAAGGGACAATAACTTATCTTTATGATAACATCAAACTCCTCAATGGCCAAAATAACTATATTTTCCAGGGTCTTATACCCTATGAATATGATAGGTCACATAATATTTACCAGATCAATACACATAGAGCCCTAATTAGTGTAGACACATACATAAGAGTATTAAGATATTAACAGTACAAGTCCCAACTTAAGGAAAATTTCACCAACACATAGAAATAGGAAGAGCCGAGATAAAATGATATAGACGACATCCAATCACATAGAAAAATAGTACCTATGATCACCGCATCAGAAGCTTCCACCATGGCATGAGCTATAACTACATAGAGATATGAATTATTACCACCCTAACTACCACCTTTACCATAATGTATTGACAATGTTGTATGTATTGTAAAATGGAGTGGAAAAAGTTCCAATATTTATAGTTGAGTTAGGAAATAGTAGCAAAGGTCTGATATAACAACCCTTACAGTTTTTTTTCTATATTTCTTGCTATTTTTCCTTAATCATTGTTGTAATATCATTTATGAGTTATGGGGATGATTTTCGTTGTTCCCCAAGCATTTTAGTAAAATTTTGAGTAGCCTTAAATATGAATAGTTAAACTTTGGACAATAGATTATTATCCAAGCATTGGATGTTGTCTCTATAAATTTTATTTATTCTGAGAGGTTGATTATAGGTTAGAAGAATAGTTGGTTTGGTTTCGAGTCTTTATTTTTAGCTTTGAACAATTAGAAGAGTAAATAGTTAATTAGCCTAAATAGGGTCCTAGGGATTAACTTATTTATAACAACCTCTTTTGATAAATTATATGATTCCATTGTGTTTGGGACATCAAAATTACCCTAGTAATGTTATTAGTTTTTCTATATTGAGTTCAAAATGTATCTCAAGGGTCTGATCAGTGACTTTGATCTTCACTTGAGCTTTTGTCAACTGTTGCTACAATCCTTTCATTGTGTTTGGGAGCCTCCATCGAATTTGAAAATAAGGGTAGTATGTAGTAATGATGATCATAGAAGGCAGGCTCGTGGTCATAAAGCATTACAGTTTTTGGTTATCACAAATAGGACCTATTCTTTGTATTTATGAAGGTCTCCTTCTGGTTAGATCGCAAATTTGACAAAGGGACAACAAATATGATGAATGTTATTTGAATTATATAGAAACTCCATTTTGGATGACTTTATCCTATTTTCACAATTTTTAAGCTTGTGGTGCATGATTTTAAGGGATTTTAAAGAGGGGTTTTCATCAACTTAAATTTGTGTAAGATTCTAAGAGTACTTTTGATCATTTCCCTTTTATTAAATTATGTATTCATCTTCAAAGTTGGACTTTAAATATTTATCACAACCCAATACATCATGATTGACATGCACCGTATCCTATGGAGGGATAACCATACAAATATAACCTTTACATTCTTAGTTGTTGCTCTCTCATACAATTTTCTATGTATAAAATTTGTTCAAAAGTGTTACTTGAAACTAACATCTTAGTCAACAATGTTATAATCCATTAAAATGAATAAATATAGAAAACTCTATTTATTAGAATCCATATGACCTAAAGTCACCTTAAAAGAAAATTCAAAAAGAAAAACATACTTTAAAACTGTTATAAATATCCATAAGCACAAGAAAAAGGGGAAATTATCTTAGCCCTAACCAAAGGACATAACATCATAGAAGATCATATGATTTCCTAGAACTAGTGATAAAACTCAAAATCAGTATTGAATCACTATCTAGAGCCTAGTTAATTATTTGAATATATTCTACAGTCAATAAAAATTAAGAGTATATGTAGAATAAGTACATCAACAAAATACATGTAAACATCGTTGGTTGCGTAATTTAACAATGTATAGTTAATCAAGTCAAACATTTATAAAAGAAATCTTAACAAGATTCATATTAAACGATATCAATCAAACAACATATCATTACACTGACAATTTCACTTTACATGTTTTGATACTTATTTATTTTTATAATTGATTTTTCACCACATATATTCATAAGATGACACTAAATTCATGTATATGAGTCAATATATGCAAGATGTGTGCATCATCTCATCACATCATAACATACCATCATGATACCAAACCCATCAATAAATCATATCCTATTGTATAATTGTGATATCAAACTTATTATCATAATTTATCATATTCAACTAGCATTGTGCCTGACATATTTTCATAATATATCACATTATACTAGTGTGGTTCCCGAACAATCATCAGAACTCCTCATCATAGTGAAATAAAAATGCAATGTAGTCATAAAAATACAAACCATGCTAGAATGTAATCATAGATGTTTAAATAAGTAACAAGCATAAAGACCATAAAGTCTAAGTGCTACACAAAAGAATAGCCTACTTCAACTTCTATGCTCTCAGTCACCTTTAAGCGACATTATTCCCTTTGGTTCACTTTAAACTCATTCTTGATCTATACAATTACAAAATATATGCTCATTTTAACAATTTATCACTTTTTTAATAACTAGGGATGAAAAATACTAATTTTAATCATTATTTCACCCTATTTTATCATATTTGTGTTTCCTTAATATTTTGACTTCATAAAAACTACTCAAATTAGCATAAGTATTCATAATTTTAGTTTTATTAGTATTTTATAGCATTCAAGGTCATTATGTGATGATTTTATTCACATTTGCATCACATCTCATCAATTCCCATGAACTAAGGGTAAAACCCGATTTGCATCATTAATCCATATTCTAGAGATTTTATAAGGTTAACAAATTAAGCTAAATTCAAGTCTAGAACGTAATTACTTAACTCAAAAGATGAAACGCTTTAAATTTCTATGGAAATTGTCTCCTTAGAGCCTTATTGTATTTTTCAAAAAGTTGAGAATGATAATTTCTTTGGTTTTCAAAACTGACATTTTTACTGTGTGTTCCCACAACAATGGTTAAATTTCTAGTGTAGTGTTTGCAACTATTGTCTAGAGGTTGCCGCTACAATTTCCCTGACAACTATTGTGGTATCACTACGTCTATAACTTTTTTGTTGCTGCATTATTAGTCAAAAACTCAGGACACCACCTCAATTTTCCTTATTTTGAACAAATACTACAAATCTTTACAACGTGAAACAACCTTTCCATGATAAACACTATAATCAAACTTCTATAACTAAGTTTCATGTGCTAGAAGTTGCTATGAATTCTTATACTCATTGTCTATTTGGCCATTATAGAAAACTAAGCTATTTCTAATTTTATAAATACCAGATGTCCTTCAAATATCACACTCTAAAAATTTAAGGAAAACTAGACTAGCCCTGAATTTCTAAAATTTTAGGTACGGTGAGTGTAGGTGCAAATTTTTCCTCCTAATTCTGCATAATGACATTTTTTATTATTACATTAAATACTAATTTACGACAAGTTACTTCTAAAATGAGAATGGCTAAGAAAAATAACAACTAGAATATGTTGTACCTGAATCAATGACCAAGTACATATACCGCTTATGGATGTCTACTTCTATCTCCTATGTAGCCTCTTCAAAAGTATGTTTCCTCAACTGAACACTTCAAATGCATAATAATTCATGTCCTCAATTTCAACACATAATTAGCTAGAATAGTAATTAGTTCTCGTTCATAGGGCTATAGTTTGTCCATTGATTCTGAGTCTGAATTGATAATATTGTCCCAATATCTATGAGATTTCTTTGGTATAAAATACATGGAATATGGTGTGAACCATGGACATACTACGGGGTAAGGCCATATTGTACTCAATCAAACCCACTTTCTTTAGAACCTTAAAATTTCCTAGGTACAATAGGCTCAATTTGAACTTTATGTCAAATCGCAAAATCACCTTCATGCGAGACACCTTCAATGGTACTTTCTCCCCCTTCTCAAACTTCTTATCTCTTATCTTTTTATCCGCATACTTCTTCTATTGTCTTTAAGCTACTATGAGCTTATTATGTATAGATTATTATTTTTCCATAGAGTCCTTGAGTATAAAAGTTCCCCAAGGCCTCACATCAAATGCATTGAACAACCCTATTAGGTACGTACATCATCTACAATATAAGGCTACAAAAGAAACCGTATTAATACTAGGTGGTAGTTATTATTGTAGGCAAAATAAGTCAATGATAGGTATTTATCCAATTGACCCCTGATGACCTTAATAAAAGTATAGGTTATATCTTCCAGATATTATATTTCATGCGTAGATTCCTCGTCTATATTTGGGTGAAAAGTTATGGCCAGGTCGAGTGAACACCCCAACTCGTAGTAAAACCTTTCCCTAAATTAAAGGTGAACTAAGTACCCCTGGTAGATACTATTCACTCTAGTACCTTATGTAGTCTTGTTATTTCCTTCACATATTTTTTGGTTCAATATAGCTGCATTATATTCAACCCTCAATAGAATGAAATGAACTAACTCAGTCAATTGGTAAATCAAGACCTAAATGCAGTTTTATTTTCTCAAGGTCTTGTGAATACCAACCATAATATCCATCATTGTCCGTTCCCATATATATCTTATTTGCAATATCTTCTTTCCTTATTCATAGATGATGATAACCCGACCTCAAATCAATCTTAAGGTAAACCTTAGATCTTTGTAATTGGTCTAACAAATTCTCTATCATGGGCAAGGGATATTTGTTATGATTTTTCACTTTATTCAACTAGTGGTAGTCTATGAATATCCTAATACTGGCATATTTCTTTTTGATAAACAACACCGATCCACCTTAAGAAGAGACACTTGGGTAAATGAAGCCTTTTTTAACAACTCTTGCAATTGGTATTTTAACTCTCTTCACTCTACAGGTTCCATAAAGTATGGTGGAATAGAAATTGATTTAGTCTCTAGCTTTAAGTCTATACAACAGTCAATTTCTTGATGTAGAGGCATAGCTAAATGATTATCCAGAGTAAATCATAGAATTTTGGCCTAAAGTAGGCCTTATACTGAAGAATAATATCACATGTAATTTCCAGCTCAGGAAGTATTTTAACTGACCCAGGATTATTCTCTCTCTTATAGTTCCATAGCTTAATGGTAGTGAGTAGAAGAACCATACTCCTTTGAGAAAGTAACTCTAAATTAGCCTGAAGTATGAGCCTTGGTCGCTTCTATTTTAACCGCACCATGTTTCTTAAGTGCTTCTTCCTTTTGGCTAACTCAACAACATTCGGAAAACTTACTATCCATGACTAAAGATAAGGTAGCCAACTGAATTTCTAAATTTAGACACTTCACCAAATACTTGATCTACTCTCTTTCTAAGGTAATAAACTGTATGAGATAATGAGATTAAGCATCAAACATGGCCTCATAGGACACCACAAATATGGTACCGTACTCCAACCTCAGAAACTCAATCTTCTTCAAGTTATGATAATTGTAGGGAACATATTTCTCAAGGATAAATTCTAAACAGAGCCCAAATAAGTGAAATTAAAGAAGCTCTACATGCAAAAAATAACCTCCATCATTGCTTGGCATTGTTCTCTAGCTTTAAAGAAATAAATATCACACTGTACCGTTTAAGAATATCCATCTTATGCAGACATTTAATGGAATCTATCAAGAACTCAAATTCCATCCTTAAACTCTATACCATTGAATACTAGAGGTTTCATCTTCCTGAACTTGCATAATAGTCAATGAACATCATCATTCTAAGTACTTATTAGAGATTAACCCATATTTCTAATCCTACATCCGTCCTTAGTGCTACAGTAGTAGTATATTACAATGTTTTGGGTAGAGAGATTGAAACAACTTAAGTGTAGCTAGTACTCGACAATCCACCTAACAATCCCAACACCTATTAAATCAACTCTATAGACAAAGGCATATGAAATACACTATTTGGTTCTAGCACCACATTCTTTACAGATATCATCTATAGGGCATCCTATGCTAGGGGAGAGAAAGGTAATATCTGCCCTTGTAATCACCCAGTGTCCTATACTCAACAATTAGCACATAATGCTTTCCATCCTCTACTTCTCTCTCAGCCTCTAGCATGAGGCCTACCCTAGATTTATTTATCATCAGAGAGTGCATGTTCTATTGGAGGTGGTGTTATGGATAATGCTGCTACTATATTATAGTAACAAGTACTAACCCACTTCGAATAAGAGTGAAAGGATTAAATACCAATTTTGATCACTACATATGAATTACAATCAACTTATAGCATAAAATAAGGAAAGAAGAAATTTCATTACTAAAGTCCTACAGCCTCCCAAATAAAAGTATACACATCTCCATAAATTTTCATAAAACTCTACTAGACCTATTCTTTTACGATGGCACTCAGCCTATCTAGTGGCAGGAGAACAATACTAATCTCACTGTTACACACTTAGTTGTTTATCCTTCATACAATTTTCCAATTATAGAATTTGGTCAAAAGAGTTCCTTTTAAATAAAAATCAATAGAGTGTGAAAACCTTTCTTTAGTACAATCACTGGGACCTGAAGTCACCATTCAAGAACATCTAAAAAATTAACTTACTTTAAAACTAATACAACAATCCAAAAACATAACAAAATAGAAAATTATCTTAGTCCAAAGTCAAAGGAGGTACTATTATAGAAGATCTTAAGGTTGCTTGGACCTAGTTCTCACCCTCAAGATAAGGAGTAAACCCCTATCCAAAGCTTAGTTCAAGTGTTAACTACTAGAAATATTATGCACTCGACAAAAATAAGAGCACAGAAAACATTAGTATATCAAAAAATACTGGTAAGCATCATATGCCATCTAACTTAACAATGTAAAAGTAAGAAACTCAAACAAGTATAAAATTGATCATAAAAACATTTATAATAAATGGCATCAATCAAATAATACATTTATATATAATCATATAGTTATAGTAATAAGTTCACTTTAAAGGATTTCATGCTTAACCATAATCACCAATCATTCATCATCACATTCATTCAACAAATAACACTCAATGCATGTTAATTAGTATGTGTATGCAGGATGTGCGCATCATATCTTATGATTCTCTTCCAAATTATCATATCATAATATATTGGCGTAATTCCTGACTCATTGCCATATCATTTATTTTTGTACTAGTATGGTACCCGATCGATTACTATGAAAAATCATATTGTATTACTATGGTACCTAGTCTATTACCATAATATATCACATTATACAAATGTCGTATCTAACCCATCACCTCGATACCTCATCACAATGAAATGAATATACAATGGATTCATCCATATACAAATCATTCTAGAAGACAATCATGGATGTTCAAATTAAAGAAAGCACAAAGCTAAAAGTCTTGATAAAGTGAACTGAACCCTCAATGTTAAACACTTTTATTGGAGTTCTACAACACTAGTTCAAGTGTTTGATATTTCTATGAATTCCTATACACATTGGCTAGCTAACTAGTATATCAAACTCAGCTATTATTTTTCATATTTCATTCAACTAACCCACTCTACAATTTTAGTCAAAACTAAACAAGCCCTGAATTCCTCAACTTTTAGTTAAGGGGTGTCTAGGTGTACCTTTTACCCCTTCCCTCTATTCAGTATCATAATATTTGAAGTTGTTGCGACTTGAAATTTTCTATTTCAACCAATATAATTAGTAATTATTTTTCATCAATTTCAACTCATTTTTTATGGATTTTATTTTTAGAATCTTTAAAGTATGGGAAATTTGGTTCTCTAATAAAATTATGATTTTACCCTTTTTCAGGCTTAATTTTTGAACTACTTGTTGATCTAGAAAAAAATTGACTAATATTGATATCATTAGGCTTTTTTGAATTGTAGAATAAATTTTTTATATATTGGATTTGTTTTGAGACGATAAGATAAGGAAAAGGTCTACGTTGAATGGTCCAAATGCATGTGTTAACTTTTTAAGGTATGTTATGTCATAATTTTATAAAAAAAAGGTTGGATAGTAAACCATTCAAGTAAAGTTTGCTATAAGTCAGGGCTTTTATCCATGATTCTTATTTTAAGAAATTTCTTGTATCATGTTTCTTGTGATGAGTCTTATGTTATTATTATTATTTATTTGAACAATTATTATTATTGTGATAGCTATGTAAGGGTTGTTACTCGACTTGTTTGAGCATTATTTTCGTTTAATATTGTTATGATGCCAAAATGGGGTCTTGATAAATCTTGTTTTGATGATGTTCAGTTGATAATAAGGAACCAGGTCCCTTTGTCTTCATAGAAACTTACAGCTCTCATATGGCATGCATAGTTTTCTGTTCTAGTGTAACAAACTATGCAGGTGAGATATGTACTAGTCAGGACACCTGGCCCAATCGTATTTCTTCCCAAATCATTATTCCACTTTAAATATAAAAATGATTCTCAATAAGTATGTTTTTGAAAATCTCAATATAGAAATGGGAAATACGTGAAAACTCAATGCAACATTGCTCAAGTTCTTAATCTCTGCATGTATTAAAAAAGTGAGTATTCGTATGTCAAGTCATGCTAGGTAAATGAATTACTCATATTATATTATTAATACAATTTTTATTATGTTCTTGATAGTTCTTAGGTAGAGTTATTTGAGTTTGATATTGGTTAAAGTTAATCAATATCGTGGTGAAATCTTGCCATAGTTGGCAAAGGGAGTTTGTAATAGAACTGTTAAAAACTAGTTGAGCCTAGAGTTTGGTTCCATTTGAGTCTATAATCAAGATTTTGATTATAGTGTATTGTTGAGTGCTTATGAGGGTAATCTTTTATTTTTCCTCCCTTGAGCAAGAAGGTTTCCATATTAGATCTTTGACTTTATTAATTTCCAGAAAAGTTTTAATTTCCTACAACTTTTCTATTTAATTATCTGTGTTTGACTCTAGGTGACTTGATCCCTCAAAGTGTGGTACACCCCCCCCCCCCATAATTCAACAATTTGTATCAGAGCACAAATACTCTAAAAAATTCATGCCTTGAGTGATTTATTGATCATGGCTGCTCCACCTAATCTAGAAGATAGGAAATCTATCACTAGGCCACCCTGATTTAATAGGAAATACTATAGGTAGTTGAAAACAAGGATTTATGACTTAATCGTGGTTGAGGACGGTGAGTTGATGGATGTAATACTTGATATTCCTCATGTGACAGTTAAAGAGGTCAAAGAAGGAGACATTTATAGAATGGTTATTAAAAGTAAGAAAGAGTGTAATGATTATGAAAGAATGAAAGTTAAGGAGAATTACAAGTTCAAGAAAATGCTAGTTTATGGCATAGGACCTGATGAATACAACAAGATTTCTTCTTATGAAAATGCTATGGAAATTTAGGATTTCTTAAAGATGGCTCACAAAGGAACCACATATATAAAGGATCTAAAATTTGTGAAGCTGACTACTCTGTATGACACCTTCAACATGAAAGAAGGAGAAACTATCCAATAGAGGCATACCAAATACACTTCAATAAAAAATTAGTTATAGTGCTTTGGATAAGTAACTCCTTTGTACAAATAGGTGGGAAAAAGTTTAGGGGTTCTACCTAAATCCTGGAAAAGAAAAGTGGATCCTATCACTAAGGTAAGGAACCTAAAAATTCTAACTATGGATGAACTTATTGGTAATCTAAAGATGCATGAACTCAAAAGAAGTAAGGGCAATAGATGAAGGAAGTAAAAGGGAAAACATTGTAGCATTCAAGTCTTCTAGGTCAGATTCAAGTAAACAAGACACTAATATTTCCTATTTAACAGAAAGAATTGTTAGAGCAATGAAGATAAGTTTTCATTTTCAAATAAGATGAAGTAGCCGCAATAAAGGAGGCACTATTGAGGTTGGTCACAAATGTGGAAGTCTTGACCATTTCATTTAGGAATTTATAGTGCACAAAATAAATTAACAGAAATATCTCAAGACTGAAGGTGACAAAGGAAATAACCCAGACCAGGTCCTTGTAAAATCACGAAGAAAATTTACATATGATTTGGAAGTAAAGCATTCCCAGTAAGTTGTAGAGATTTCTCTAGTGAATCTGATAAAGCTGAAAAGTCTAAAGATGTGTCTATGCTAGTTGTGGAAGATAGTGATATTATCTATGATTCGTTATTTCCTCTTATGGAAGTCATAGAAGAAGAATAAGAAACTTATGTAACTCTCTGTGACATATAGGGAAACTTAGATAAATACTCTACTAGGAAAATAAAGAAGCTTCAAATATGTTTAGTGATTCTATGTATGAACTGACAGCTGAAAAAAATGCTCTAGAAGAAAAATAAGAAAGTCAAGAGTTTCAATTAATTGCTTTAACCCTCTAAATATTTGAAATTGAGGATCAATATTCTAAGTTTAAATCTAAAAATCTAAGTTTAATGAATCAACTGAAGAAAGTGGATGATTCTAATGATAAAGGGAAGAAAGAAACCTCTAGGCTTCAAATTGATCTTGAATAAAAGTTGAGGGATTCTCAAAAGATTCTTATTACTTCCTTCTATAAGAATGAAGAATTAGAAAGGGAACTAGTACATATAAGGTAAGAACATAATAAAACACTAAAATGGACCACATCCTTTAAAATCCTCTCAAGTTTAACTAGTCAGGGTATCAATAATTGTAAAGGCTTTGGTTATCAGTATGAAATTCAATCAATAGGGTCTCAAGGGAAAGCTATTTATGATGGTAAAAATGAGTTCCACAAACCTCTATCAGTATTTACTTAGAGCTAAAATGAGCAATACTAAATACATCCAGCTGGAAATTTAATTTTCTACAGGTTCCATGCCCTTGAAAATTTAGAAGAAGTACTCTCTACCTATATGGGTCAAGAATGATTTGATCACACCCCTGTCTTCTTTCTGGGAGCACAAACTGAAGGGGTTTCCAAAATCTTGAAAATTACTGTTTGCAAATAATTAGAAATGGTTTATAGATTGTGAATGTTCAATGCATAAGACTTGAATAATGACTATTTTATATCTCTGTAGACAATTCACGGTGGAGGTGTCTTAATTGGAAATGATTAAAAAAGCTATTTCAATGGTATTATAAAGATTGAAAAATCACCTGCTCATGCAATAGAAGATGTGTACTATTTGAATGGAAATAAGTATATCCTTCTATATGTATATCAAATCTGTGACAAAGGGAATAAAGTAATATTCTTATTTGATGGATGTACTGTGTAAACGTTGAAGTATGGAATGGTTATTCTCAAAGAAAAAGGTTCACTAATGTGTGTGTGGCTGATTTAGAGTCTATATAAAAAGGTGAATTGACATGTTTAAGTGCTCAAAGTGAAAATGTTGATCTATGGAACAGAAGACTAGGACATGTAAGTTCTTCCTTGCTAAAAATATTGATTTCAAAGGGCCTAGTCTGTGGCATGTCTAAGATGAAATTTCTCGACAACAAGGTTTGAATTGCCCGTGTTAAGGAAAAACTAGCCAGGTTTTACTTTAAGCTAAAGAAGTAGATGACTGCTTCTAGATCCCTTGAGATTACACATATGGATCCTTGTGCACCTATTTAAAGTCCATAATAGATGAGGAAAGAAGTATACATTCATGATTATGGATGACTTATAAAGGTTTACCTGGACAATGTTATTGAGAACAAAGGATGAAATCTATAAGTTCTAGTTACATTTTCCAAGAAAATACAAATGAAGTTGAATTGTAAAATTGTTGAATTAAAATCTAATCATGGAACTAAAACAGAGTTCTCACAAGTTGAATGATTATGTGCTAAAAATAGAATTAGTCATAACTTCTTTTCCTAAAGATTCCTTATCAAAAGAGAGTTGTTGAAAGAGAGGACGAGGACATTCATAGATATTGTCATGACTATGCTAATTGAAAGTAGGATACTTCTAAATAAGCCAAGCATATAGAGTTTACAATAAAAGTAATTTTTGTGCTGAAGAGAATGTACATGCGAGCTTTGATGAGTCAAAAAAGATGGTAAATCCAGGAGAAGATGAAGTTTCAGAATTTAATAATTCTTTCCTATTCATAAGGAAGACAGAGCTAAAAAATAATTGTCAAGGAAAAGATAATGCAAATGAAAATAATGAAGGTTATGTTGATCCAAGCTATCAGTTACAGACACCATCTCTAGTAAAAGAATTAGAAGAAGGTTCTAGTCAAAATATTTAGGGACCTGGTTTCAGTGGAACTAATCTTAGAAGGTCAAACTGGAGGCATAAATCTTCTCATCCACTTAAGCATTTGACTACACATTAAGAATCTAAAGTCCAAACAAGATCTCAATCTAGAAAAGTCGTGTTACTTACAGCATACCTGTCCAATATTGACCCAAAAACTATGAAGAACATGTTGAGGTTGGCGTTGATCAAATAACCTGACCTCCTTGATAAATTAGTTTTTCTCCCTAAAATTTGCTATGATTGAGAAATAGGTATCCTTATTAAAGTAGGAGTATATTGGACAAACCCATACCCATAGCTTTGTATGTATACATCATTTAAGGAGACATATGTGACTTGCACAAATTTAAAGATTCTTTTAAGAAAGAGACAGACACTGTCCCATCTCTCAGGTTAGTACAAAATAAGTGTGCTTTAATTATCATAAAATTTAGTCTAAAAAGCCATGTGTCTTTCTTTATCTGAGCAAAAGTTGTCAATTCATAGCAATGTGAAGGTTGCACCTATTACAATTATATATGCCATTTCATAAAGGTCACTTTTTAAATGATAGGTGTCACCACTATTAATAACAAAATCAAACCCTTTCTATTTTATGTTTTTCAAAAATTAACTCAAATCGTCTTCCTAAATCGTCCATCATCTCTAAATTGAACTAGTCCCATTCTCTCTCACACATACAAAAAATTCAAAATGATAGACTTTCCCACTATCCCAAACCCCTTTAAAGACCCTGAAGTCGATAAATCCCTAAAAACATAATCTTAGCAATCCTAAATCAAACTTCCTGGTCTTTTAAAATGCAAAACCATAGAAGATGCCTCTTTAAGTCCCTAACAAGAACTTGTGTTAACTCTACCCACTAAATCCTTTTCAAAAATTCTAGAAACCCTAAATGTGTCTATCCCTATTGAAACTTTCTCAATCACTAAAACTTTTACTAATTTAACAGTGGTAGAAGATTTACTGATTCAACCATGGTAGAAGATTTGAATCTAGGTTTTTGTTCACCAATTGAACAACAAATATCTAAATCTAAAGTTTGTCCTTCCTCAAATAAACCCTATTATCTGAAGATTCTCACATCCCTATTTCTTCTTAAGAACTAGAAAAAACAAAATTCTTAAAAACCATAAAAGTACCTAGTTTTCCTACTCCTTAGATTCAAAGCTCAACTTTACTTAACTACGGGATGACAAAATACTTGTTAAGTGGTTTGATCTTTCCAACAATAAAAATTGGGTAGCTAAAAACCTAATTCTACATGCAAATGATCCTAATGAATGCTTTTTTAGTGTAGAAGAGAAAATGGTAGGTAATAAGAATAATGTAAAAATAGGTAGAGAAATCATGCTACCTCCAAATAAGAAGGATGACGATGAACCACCTCTGAGGTGGTCAATAAAGAAACAAAGGGGAAGCAAAGGAAAATAAAAGGTGGTTGATTCTAGTATTAAGGCATCTAAATTGTGTTCTACTAGGTGGTCTAAAAAGTAGTTGTTAGTAGATGATATAAAGGCGAGCAAGTCTTCTACTACTATGAGAAGAAGACTCAAGATAACTATCGTAGTGAAGGAGAAATATATTGTAGTTTTAGAGGTTAGAAAGAGTGAGAACATTAGTCCTAATGTTGTTGTTGCAACTGAGGAAAGGAAGAAAAGATATTCATATTGTAAGAAGGACCAGTTCCTCCCGTTCAAAGTCTGGTAGACCTATAAGAATGAAATTGAAGCACATTTCAATCGAGAAGAAGAGAATCTCTAAGGACTAGTGCAAAGAAGAGAAAATCCATTATAAAAGAATGAAGCAGTGATTCCAAGAAATGAAGAAATGAGGTAGAAAAGAGAGACATGCCTAGATAGATAAGGAATAAAATTTTGAAAACTTAGAAAGTATTGTCTAGTATAGTATATGATCCCAGGATATATTAGAAACCTAGAATGGTAGAGTTGGTGGAATATGTCAAACACCAAGGATGGTTACACCTCTTATAGGAACCAACTTCCATGGTTTTTAAAGATGAAGTAAGTGGATTCTATTGAACAATGGATTTCTTAAATAATGGGTTAAGCTTGACTGCCCAGGTGCAAAAAAAGGAAATGAAGTTGGATGAAGAAGCACTACGAAAGATTATTGATGTGCCAATTATAGGTGTGATAATAATTATCAAACAACAATAATTGAGTTCATGATAAATCCCTCAGAGGTGGAAGGGACATCATTAGCTGGTGTGAGAAAGAAATTTCTCACCGAGAGTTCCAATTAGTAATTGAATTTATAAACAAGGTACTTTTGGCCAAGTCATAGAAAAAACCATTTATTCTGCTGTTGGTTTGTTTCTGATTGAGTGTTTGAGCAACTTTGAGTTTAAAAGTCTGCCTACTATAATGTTAGCGCACTTGCATAAGGTCATCGATGAAAATAAAGGCAAACATGGGATGCCTTATGGGTGCTTCTTTAACAATTTTTTTTTATCTTTAGAGTAATTAGTACGAATTTCTCTGTAGGAATAATCAAACAAAAGTTATGTTTAATAACATTAGTGGAAAATAAATACATAGAAAGAAAGATGGGAATTGTATCCTAAGTGTCAAAACTATTGTCTACTCAGAAGGATTTAAGTAAGGAAATAGAGAAGATGAGAATTATGTTAGCTGTTATTGATGTTGAGATAGTGCATTTAAAGATGTAGAGTCAGAATTCATCCTCAGAGTGACCTGGTGCTACTGCGGAACTTGCAGCAGAAAATGCAAAGCTCCAAAACAAGGTTGCATAACTCAATAAGGAGGTTCAAGGGATAAATGCTTAAGTTAAAGACCTCACTAAGAAATTGTTGAATGCTGATCCTGTAGAGAGTACTAGAATGGAGTTGTTGTTTTAATGTTTCTCCCCTAATACCCCTTATATTAAGTCGTATCATCCTATTGTCGCTAGGTTAGTTTTAAGTTTTTCTTGCTACTATGTCTTTTTAAGATAGTTATTTTATGTTTATTTTGATATGAGAGTACTGGTACTTATCTTAATTAATGAATAAATCCTTTGTTTATGTGTCTTATCTGTCTCTTTTTTATTATAAAGTTATTCTTCATGTTACTGTGGCCCCAGTGGACATGAGTTAAGTAACATGTGCTTATTTTCCACTTAATTTACTATTGTTACTTTTCAATGATGCCAAAAGAGGGAATACTAAATTAATGTGGTAGGGCCAAGGTGAGTTATGTGTTGTATGATGTGTTAGGGACCAGGTAGCACATGCAATGTGTTAAATGCATTGCTGGGGAAGTATGATACCATATTGATAAGATAAGAATGTTGAATGTTGTTAAAGTATGTAAAAAATGATGGTGCATGTGATAGGTTGAAAAATGAATTGAATGAAAATTAATCAGTGCATGTATATTGACAAGGGGAACATTAAAACATAGTGGTTTAATTTTGATGTTAATTAACAAAAGGGACCCATTCCCAAAGTTACATAATATATTTGTAGGGGTACGCACGGTCCATAAAGATAAGGAAACATTTATCAATTGCAGTTGTAATCACACTGATTGAATAAGGTGATATAAATTTAATACTCCAAGTTATGTGGTTTGTTGTCATAAAAAGAGGGAAATTTTTTAATATTATTTTGATGATGATCAGATGATAATAAAGGTCCTGGTTCTTAGATATTCATGAAAACATACAACTATCAAATGGCCTGCACAGTTTAGTCTTGTTTAGTGCCATACTGTGCAGGTAAGAGGTGTACTAGTCAGGATACTAAGACGAATCAGATTTTAGCCCAGATCATTATTTCACTATAAATAGAAAAGAACGATTCTCAATTGGTGAGTTTTTGAAAATCTAAATATAGAAGTAGGAAATAGGTGAAAACTCAACTTATGCATCATTTCTCAAGTTCTTAGTTTCTCTTTGTATTAAGAGAGTGAGTGTTCTTGATTCAAGTCATAGTGTGCAAATTAACTACTCATGTTATTTAAGTAACGTATTTTTTTTTTGTTCTTGATAGTTATTAGGTAGAGTTAACTGAGTTTGTTATTGGTTTGAGTCAACCAATATAGAGGCAAGATCTTGACAGAGTTATTAAGGATATTTTGTAATAGAGTTATTGCAAATTTGTTTATCATAGATTTAGATTCCTTTTGAGTATGTATCATGATTTTGATTTTATTGGATTGTTGAGTTCTTGTGTGGATAAGCCATGGTTTTTCCTCATTTGAGCATGGAGGTTTTCACCTTAAATATTTATGTTCTTTAATTTCCATCAATTTTTTTGTTTCCTACTACTTTACTATTTGATTGTATATGTCTGACTCTAAGGGACCTGGTCCCTCATAGTGTGGTGTAAGCCCCCATATTTCAATAGGGATATTGATATAATTGATGCTTACATTATTATTCATTACTGTGGTGCCATGCGATAACTTATATCATGATTTATTGAGTTTTAAGTATATTTACAACATTATTGAGTTGATTCATCACTTGATATTATTTTGGTTTTCAGCAGGTACTTATTTCATTCATCCATGTACATGGAATTGGTACGATAGAGAAATTTTTATTTTTAAATGAAAAGAAAACACTATATAAAATGTTTTGATCGAGGGATATGTCGGTAAAGTTGATTCAAATATTATACTGATAGTATATGTTTTATGAGCCCCCATAGGTATTGTACTTGAAGCACAAGCTAGAAAGGTCTATATAAGATGACATTGAGACATTCTATCCTTATCATTGTGTCTTATGCATTTGGTATCAGGGAGTTTATTTTTCTTTTATATATTTATCAATAAATATCTTATATTTTTATTATATTTGTAAAATTATTAGGAGATATCAATTGAGATGCCATTGGTAACTTTTTCCTTTGAAGTTTGAATTAACCTCATATAATTCTTTACTTGTTTAGTATTAGTCTTTTTTTAATTTGTCAATGATGCCTACTAAGTACAAATGTACCATACTAACTCTTGATTTAGGTAGTTTTGAAATACCGATCTCAGTTTTAGTGAAACTCCCAGAACATGAGATCACAATATGTAGAGGTTGTTCGGAGTACTGGTGAGTTCCCCTTTAAGAGCCTATTCCAGCCTCTCTTATTTCTATTATCTTATCTTTATTTTACTTTAAAAATAAAGATGCATTTTTTTTATTCCATTTTAGTTTATTAGTGTTCTTCAATTATAACACTAGAATTTTTGACTTGAGCTGTATTTTGTTGAGTTTTTAGTTGGTTTGAATATATTTTCCTGAGTTTAGTTTTGTGGCGGAGAACTAATCCATTTTTCGGTTAGGTTTGACTTCACTTTTCCTCACCTTATAAAATATCACCAATCCTACTACTACATATTTTTAATCAATTTGCAATAGACTCATCTTAGGTTTCTCATCTTTATTAAAAAGACCCATGCCACTGCTTCGGTCTTTCATAACACCCATATGTGTTCTCCTTCATTTGCCCTCCTTGCCATTGCTTTTGTATCATAAGAAGGAAAAAGGGTCTGTGAGAAAGATAAAAAGGTGTTGCATGTATAAGTCCAAAAGAGCTATGATGACTTAAAACTCAATTAGAATCATAAAAGTGAATGTAACACCCCAAGTCTGATACTCAAAACACTACACGGTGCTCATGACCCAGAAGGACCATACGCTAACCCATGACTGATTCTTGTATCTGTATACTGCATAAAAAATAAACTGAAAGGCCATAAGTTTAATAACTGATTCATAGTATCTGATAAAAATGTAACATCTGGAAGTGGTATGAAATACCTAAAACTACTGAAATAAGCTATCTGAACATACTGTAGTCTAGAAACCCTCTAAAATGTGACTGTCTGAATAAGTAGTTGATGGGACATGTACCTAACGAACTCCAACTAATAAACTACTTACTGAGATAATAAAGTGATGATTATGTCCTCAAAAGATCAGGACTCACTTCTAACTCTAACTACTAAGATTGGAATGCTACAGGTGCTTTGGAGCTCGTGTCTCTGAACCTATGGTATAAGATACCATAGCGCAAGTGCGTCACTACTTTGAAATTACTGGTATGCATATGAGGTAGGTTGAATTCATGGGGTACATATGCATGAACAATAACAATAGCAGATCGACTATCATGAGCATCAGAATACATATATCAGACATAATAATTGACACAGAGATTGTGATAACATAATTACTCAATATGAATATTGATAACATGACATACTGATAACTGATATAACTGATAACATGAGTGATAATATTTGACAGTCCTGAATCTAATGGACTAGCTGAGTCCCATAATGTATCTGAGCTGACGGTATCTGGTAGTCCTAAAATCTGAAGAACTATTTGAGTTTTATTACTGATACAGATTGACTGTATGTTATAGTCCAGATTCTGTAACATAAAAATTTAGGAACTACTTATCTAACCGACAAGCCCCTAATATGCCATTATAGTGAGTTGGGATCTAATTTATAACCCCAAATCGAAGGGTGTCAATGTCGCGCCACTAGTAAGGAGAAACTGTCGGTGACCCTTATTTGATAGTATCCCCAAAACAAAATGGTGGGGCCCTTATCTAACAGTTCTTATCCACCTCATCAACCCTCATTGGATAGTGTTGAAGTATCAACCTATGCTGGCTATATTGTTCTGGAATGCAAGGATGGCTTCTAATAATCACACCCTCATTTAATAGTGTGTGCTCCCATCTTTTGGTTTACTCGGTATTAATTCCTACTCTCATCTGAATTGACTCTGAACGTGATTTACTGAACTGAATATTGGCTGAGTTACTGAATTCCGTTGACTGATGGAATACTACTGATATCTGACGACTGACTGAGTTAGTGAGATCATGGAGATTTCCAGAGTCATAAGATTGTATGAAATCTAAGGATTCATAGCTTGACTAATAGTATCGTGAAAACATGACATGGCTCTATGCACACAACTAATGTTTCGGGTACGAGTAGCCCTAGGACTAGATGGAAGCAAACTGACCAAGCATAACTTACTTGAACATATAACTAGAATCATAATCCATAATATATTTATAGAAGCATTTAATTAAAACATGTGATAGGCATAACTTGTACATACATAGGGATTTCATGGTATCATGCTGGTTTGTCACTCTTCCTTCATCTAAGCATTTAATCAAATATATTGTAGGTATGGTACATGTAAACATCATTGTACAATAATTAAACATCATGGTTCAATTCTAATTTCATCATGCAAGAATTCAGTCATAGGTTTGCATGATTCTATATCTATAATAATTTAACCCACATAGAATTTATCACCCAACATTGAATAGAATTCATTTTCTCACTATCCACACGAACAAAAGCAGCCTAATCATAAAATTCATAAGAAAATCTATTAACTTGGATTTATAAAAGGGATTCTTGGGCTTCATGGATAAAAAGAGAACATAAATGAACACTATGCATACCGTGGTCCGTAAATACACGAAGATTCACAGATGAAATTCTTGATTCTAAAAATTTTATGAATAGCTCTAGGTTGTTCTTGAGAGGTTTCTGAGACAAGAAATTGTATTTTTGGTGAAAAGTGACTGAATCCCGTGTTAAAGGGCTTAAATAGGGGTGGGAAATTGACCCTTTTAACCCAGGACGCGTTTTGTATTTTTAGTAAAATTTTCTCAAATTGGACCACTGGCGCGATGCGGTGCTATCGTGTTGTGTCATTGGAATTCAACAATAGGGAAACTGAGGGATGATACGACGTGGAGACATTGCATTGACCCTTCTTTTACAACCTGGAACTTTGGTGCGACGCGAAGGAAATTGGACACAGATACTGGAAAAGGACAACTGACATTTTAGCTTATGGCACAACGCGCCTCTGTCTAATATGGTGCTATTTTATGATAGGAACTTGAAATAGTCATAACTTCTTACCCGGTTATCCAATTTAGGCAAACTTTATATCGATAAAAAGCTTATTGAATTTCCCACATGAATAAAAATATAAAAAATTTTAAAATACCATGTGTAAAAAAGTGGATTCATATTTCAAAGAAAGCTCCTAACGTTATTTTAGGCGATTTCAAGAAAGAAAAAGGTATGGGGTATTACAATATCTCCCGCTTGAGAACATTCATCCTCGAATGAAACTAAGAGTAAGGGGAAGAACATAAACTGACATATATATTGAACATGAATAACTGAAACATTATCTCATGACTGACATAACTGATAATTGAATTTATCATACTGGACACGCATACCTGATGGATGTGTAACTCATTCATGAATGCGTGATTGAGTATTCTGAGGAACTACATTTCTAACAATGAGAATGCATGTCTGATGCATAATTATATAACTGAACTGATACATTAATGTATAGCTGAATGTGCAATGGTACTTGATACCAAGTTTGTGATGAGCACTGAACATGAAACTGAGTAAGCTTAAGGAGAACTATTACCTTGAGCTTTATCTGATTTGGCAGAGAAGAGGTGAGGATACTTGTTACATATGCCTGCTTCTAATTCCTAAGTAGCTCCCTCAACAGACTGAATTCACCAAAGAACTTTAACTAGAGGGACTTCTTTGGTCCTCAGTCTATGAGTTTGATAGTCTAGGATTTCGACTAGAATTTCCTCAGAAGAAAGACTGTTCTGATCATTAATACTCTTAATAGGGACTACAATAGCTAGGTCACCTATGCACTTCTTGAGCAAAGAGATATGGAAGACTGAATGAGTTGAGGCTAGATCTGAAGGCAATTCGAGCTCATAAGCTACCTTGCCAAATCGACTGAGAATCTTGAAAGGACCGACATATCGAGGACTGAGTTTCCCTTTCTTGCCAAACCACTTCACTCCCTTCATGAGAGAGGTATTTATATAGACATAGTCACTAATCTCGAACTTGAGATCTTTTCTACGAACATCTGCATAAAACTTCTGTCAACTCTGAGAAGCCCGGAGTCTTTCTCTGCTCAACCGGACCTTCTCTAAGGCATCGAGTACTACGTCAAGCTCTATGACTGAGTCCTCACTAACTTCAAACCAACCGACTTGAGATCTGCATCACCTACTGTAGAGATCTTTTAATGGCGCCATCCAAATCCTGGAATGATAGATATTCTTGTATGCAGACTCAATCAAAGGAAAGTGGTCATCCCAAGTACCCTTGAAATCAATTGCACACAACCGTAGCATATCTTCCAAAGTCTTAATGGTCCCTTTCTGCTTGACCATCTGTCTAAGGATGAAAGGTTGTACTGAGATGAAATTAGGTACCAAGACCCTTATGGAATGCTTTCCAGAAGTGAGAGGTGAACTGGGTACTTTTATCTGAGATAATAAATAATGGAACACCATGTAATCTAACAAACTCCTTAATTTAGATTCTGGCGTAATCCTCGATTGAATAAGAGGTATGAACTGGGAGGAAATAGGCTGATTTGGTCATCTTGTCTATAATGACCCAAACTGAATCATGTGGATGAAGAATTTGAGGCAAACCCATCATTAAGTGCATGTTCACTTCTTCCCACTTAAAAGTAGGAATAATGAACTCCTACATAGAACCACTAGGCTTCTAATGCTCTATCTTAACCTGCTGACTTGTAGAGCACTTAGCCATAAAATTTGCAATATCTCTCTTCATCCCACTCCACCAATAGACTTCCCACAAGTAGCGATACATCTTTGTGTCCCGTGGATGAATAGAGTAGCACGCACCATGTACTTCTACAAAAATTCACTACCTTAAGTCATCTACACCTGGAACACAGAGATGACCCTAAAAACGTAAAATACCATCTCTTCCTTAGGAGAAAACCTCTACTTTTTTATCCTGAACTGACTCTTTCAACTTGACAAGGATGGGTTGCTTTTCTTTCACCTTAGAAACTAGAGATGATTCTGAACAACTCTAAACCCATATATCACCCTTATCTGTATTGACTAAGTGAACACCTAGTCTAGCAAGCTAATTCTTCCTGAGCTAAGTTCTTCTTACTATCATCCACATGAGCAACACTACCGATAGATAGTCTATTGAGAGTATTGGCCACTACATTGGACTTGCCCATATGATAGAGGACACTTATGCCATAATCTTTCAAGAGCTCTAACTAGCTTCTCTAACAAAGATTGAGATCTTTCTAAGAAAAGACATACTGAAGACTCTTATGATCTGTGAATACATCTATATGAACTCTGTAGATATACTACCTCCAAATCTTCAAAGAAAAGACTACGGTTGCTAACTTAAGATCATGAGTAGGATAATTCTTCTTATGGGGTTTAAGTTGTATAGAGGCATAGGCTATGAACTTACCATGATGAATGAGGACATAAGCTAAACCCACTATGGATGCATCACAATACACTACGAACCCATCTGGTCTATCTAGAAGAGCTAAAATTAGAGCTGAGGTAATTTGAGTCTTCAACTCCTGAAAACTATTCTTGCAAGGATCTGAACACCGAAACTTGACTTTCTTCTAAGTCAATCTAGACATAGGGGATACAATATAAGAAAATCCCATAAAAAACCATCTATAATAGCCAACCAAACCTAAGTAACTCCTTATATCTAATGAAGAGATAGGTCTGGGCTTATTTCTTACTGCTTTGGTCTTTTGAGGATCTACTCTAATGAAATTACCCAAAATGATATGACCAAGGAATGCTACTGACCTTAGCCAAAATTTGCACTTACTAAATTTTGCGAATAGCTGATGATCTTTGAGATTCTGAAGTACTATTCTAAATAGTCGGCATAATCTTTCTCACTGTAGGAATAGACCAAAATATCATCTATGAAGACTATGATGAATATGTCCAAGTACTGTTTGAACAAGCAGTTCATCAAGTCCATAAAAGTTGCTTGGGCATTGGTAATACCAAATTACAAGACTAGGAATTTAATGTGACCATACCGAGTATGAAAAGTTATTTTTGAAAGGTCATATTTTCTGACTCTAAGCTGATCATAGCCAGATTTGCGGTTTATCTTAGAAAAATAACTGGCACCGTAAAGTTGGTCAAACAAGTTATCTATTTTAGGAAAAGGATACTTGTTCTTGACCGTGACCTTATTAAGTTAATGATAGTCTATGCACATTCTGAGAGAACCATCTTTCTTGCGCATGAATAATAATAGTGCGCCCCTAGGGGAAACAGTGGGTCTTATGAATCCCTTATCTAAGAGATCCTTTAATTGTTTTTTCAATTATCTAAGTTTTGCTGATGCCATTCTGTATGGCAGAATAGATATAGGCTGAGTATCTAGAAGAAGATCAATGTCGAAGTCTATTTCCCTTTTAGTAAGAATTCCTGGAAGATCTTTTTGAAAGACATCTGAATATACATTCACAACTAGAATGGATTAAATACTGGGCGTTTTGGAACTCTGTATGAGAAATATTTTTTCCCAAAGGTTCTTCGGGCTGAGGGCTGGTTGATTCTCATTTCTTATTTTAAGAGGCATGTTCTATGGAAGAAAGCAAGAAATAGATTAGACTAAAAGATTGAATTGAGATTATGCTCACTGGTATGACATGAATACTGAAAAAGGGGAAATTGTTCCTAAAATATCTTATAGCTTCCTGTACTTAAATGTGGTGCACAACACACTCATGTACAAAACTCTATTAGATACGGCTTTCAGACTTTCTAGGACTCTATTGAACCTTAGTCTCTAATATAAAGTTTGTAACACCCCAAATCTGAGACACAAAACACAACACGGTGCTTATGAACCCAAAGCACCACAAGCTAACCCATGAATGATACCTGTACCTATATACTGCATAAAATACTTTATAATGCTGAAACATGAACAGAAAGGCCATAAGGTTCAAAACTGAGACATAGTATCTGATAAAAATGTAATATCTAGGAGGGGTATGAAAGACCTAAAACAATTGAAATAAGCTATCTGAACATACTATAGTCTAGAAACCCACTAAAACATGACTGTCTGAATAAGGAGTTGATAGGACATGTCCCCAACTAAATCCAACTAATAAACTAATTATTGAGATAATAAAACTAGGATCATGTCCTTGAAATATGAGGACTTGCTTCTAATTCTTACTGCTGAGAATGGAATACAACTGGTGCTTTGGAACTTGTGTCTCTAAACCTATGGTATAAGACACCACAACGCAAATACGTCAGTACTTTAAATGTACTTGTACACATGTGAGGTAGGCTGAATGTATGATTACATGCATGAGACATAATATCTAACACTGATACCATGATAACATGATTACTAAATCTGAATACTGATAATATGACATATTGATAACTTATATAACTAAAAACATAAGTGACTATATCTAACAGTCCTGAATCTAATAGAACTAGTTGAGTCCCATACTATATTTGTGTTGACTGTATCTAATAGTCCTAAAATTTAAAGAACTATCTGAGTTCTATTGATGAGACTGATTAACTGTATCTCACAATTCTAATTTTGTAGCATGAAACTATGGAAAGAAGTTATCTAACTGATATGCCCCTAATATACCATTATGGCTGAGTTGGGGTCCAATCCGTAACCCCAATTAGAAGTGTGTCAATACGTGCCACTTGTATGGACAAGCTGTGGGTGACCATCATCTTATAATATCACTAAAGAAGAATAGTGGGGCCCTTATCTGACAGTTCTTAACTATCTCATCAACCTTCATCGGACAGTTTTGATGTCTCAACCTATGTTGGATACATAGTTCAAGAATGCAAGTATGACTTCTAAGAATCACACCCTCAACTTATAGTATATGTTCTCATTCTTGGGTTCACTCGGAACTAATTCCTACTCCCATCTGAATAAACTCTGAACATAATTTACTGAACTAAACATGGGCTGAGTTACTGAATTCCATTGACTGATGAAATACTATTGATATCTAATATCTGAATGACTTCATGAGATCATAGAGATTTCCTAATTCATAAGACAGTCTGAAATCTAAGGATTCATAGCTTGACTGAGAGTATCGCTAAAACATGACATGGCTCTAGGCATACGCTAATGTTTCGAGTACGAGTAGCCCCAGAATTCGTTAGAAGGAAACTGACCAGGCATAACTTACTTGAAGATATAAATAACATCATAATCCATAATACATTTATAGAAGCATTTCATGAAAACACGTGATAGGCATAACTTATACATACATGGGGATTTTATAGTATCATGCTGCTTAGGCACTTTTCCTTCATCTAGGTATTTAATCAAACATATTATAGGCATGGTACACGTAAACATCATTGTACAATAATTAAACATCATGGGTCAATTCTAATTTCATCATTCAAGGATTTAGTCATAGGTTTTCATGAATCTATATCTATAATAATTTAACCCACATAGAATTTATCACCCAACATGGAGTAGAATTCAATTTCTCATTATCCACATAAAAAAGAGTAGTCCAATCATGAAATTCTTAAGAAAATTCATAAACTTGAATTTAGAAAAGGGATTCTTGGGCTTCATGAACGAAAAGGGTCCATGAATGAACACTCTGCATACCATGGTTCGTAAATACACAAAGATTGATGGAGGAAATTCTTGATTTTGAATCTTTTATGAAAATTCCTCGGTTGTTCTTGGGAGCTATTTGAGAGAAGAGAGTGTATTTTAGGAGAAAAGTGGTTGAATTATGTGTTAAAGGGATAAAATATGGGTTGGTATTGACCCTTTTAACCCCACACACATCTTGTAATTTCATTAAAATTTTCCCAAATTGGACTCCTGGCACGATGCACCGCTATCGCACTGTATCACTGGAATTTGACAATTGGAAAGCTAAGGGATGGCATGACACGGAGCGCCATCACGTCGCCCCTTCTTTTGTGACGTGGAAATTTGGCGCGACGTAGAGGAAATTGTGCTGAGACATTAAAAATGGACAATTTCCATTGTAGCGTATGGTGCGGCGCGCCTCAGACTAATATGGTGTTGTTTTATGACGGGAACTTAAAATAGTCATAACTTCTTACTGGTTATCAGATTTAGGCGAATTTTATATCGATGGAAAGCTTATTAAATTTTTCACATGACAAAGAAGTAAAAATCATAAAAATACCATGTGTAAAAAAGTGGATTCATCTATTAAAGAAAGATCCTAACATTTTTTTAGACGATTTCTAGCAAGGAAAAGATAAGTGGTATTACATGGGAAAAATGTCAAAAGCCTCACATTAGGATTTCATTTGTTTCTTTTCCACATTTTTTAATATCTTTTGGTGTTTGGCTTACATTTGTAGGGTACTGTTTTAGGTATTCATAACCCCTAGGACGCGATAGCAATAATAGTAAAATAATACTATAACTCGTAGGACATAATATGAAAGCATCATTCAAAATTTGTTCTTGTAGGCCTTTCTTCAAACACTTGATCTTCATAGTTCAAGTTAAGCATGATAATAGATTAAATCTTATAGAAATAACATGATTTAAATATCAACATCACTAAGTGTGATTTAAATCAGTGAATAAGATTTAAATCAGTGAATAACAACATTAAAATATGTGGGGTTTGATAAATAACAACCATTTCATGTAAACATGGTATAGAATGACAATTCATGTGAATTCATCATTAAAGTCACTATTTAAAATCATAATAACTTGTAAACTTCATAAATTTAAATTTAGAATTTGATACTTGGACTCCATGGATCAAAGGAACTCATAGATGAACACTTAACAGACCAGGGTTGATGAATTCATGAGAGTTCTTGGAGTCTTTTTGGGACTTAATCTTGAATCTCTAAGGCTAGGGCTTTTGTTCTTGAAAGGAGTTTACTTTCTTGAAGAGGATTTGAGAATAAAAGGGCATATAATGCCTTTTTAGGACATTGGGAAATGACCAAATGGTCCCTAAAAAATTATGTCGCGGACTAGAAATCCCAATTTTGACACCTCGCACGATGCGGTACAATCATAGTGCGCCTTTGGAAAATAGATGATCCTAATTTGGCATCTTGATGCGATACGGGACCATCGTGGTGCCTCACTAAAAGAGGAAGAGTTCCATTTTGCACTCGACCATGATGCAGTGTCTGCTCTATCGAGAATTTTGATGCGACATTGGCCAATCATGGTGAGCTACTTGAAAGTGACAATTGCAAAAATTCTCCTTTGCATGATGTAATGCTTATCACAATAGCACATTGGAAAATAATAAATGTGACTTCGTCCATCACCAGAAAGCATCCTTATTGTGTTGGGCTACTCTTTTCACTAAAAAATCCATAACTTTTCACTCGAGTATCTGATTTAGGAATAATGAGTATCATTGGAAAGCTAATTCAATTTCCTACTATTTAGTGGATCTTCAGCCAGAAAATTATTGAGTAGATAAAAAGTTATGAATTTCTGAAATTGACTAAAGAAATATTCTTATACAAAATATAGTTGTTAAGGTTCCTTTTGATTCAGCTAATAGCTGGGAGTTATTTGAGACCTTAATATACCACAACCTCACTCATAAATTTACCAAAGAGCTATAATGTGCTATGCTTGAGCTTAAAACATGGCTCTAATATTGGTTTGGATTTTTGGGGTATTACACTGGTCATTGGTAGAATAGAATTTAAATTTTAAAAAGTAAAAGTGCCTTGTGCTGAATCATGGGAAGAATGAACTACAAATGAAAGTTGATATTATTGAAGAAGATGGAAAATCAGAAAGAAAGGGTCATGTCTATAGGAAACTTATCTCAGTAGAAGAAGCTTCAGTATTGAGGATAAAGTCAAGTTTTGGACCTACTCCACAATTGAGAGCTTGTTCTAAAAAGGGTGTGAAGAGGACAAAGCAAGAAATTATCAAATTGATTTGAATTATCATATGAAATCATGTCTTTTCTCAAAATAGTCAATGATTAGAATAAAAGTATTCATGTTAAAGTAGGTGAACGATAGTCTAAAATAATCTCATACCTTTGTAGGTATACACCTATGGGAATAGTTTGGGAAGGGAACAAATAAAGCTAACAATAGTAGATAATTCAGTTAAAAGCAAAGGGACCTAGTCCTATTTCGCAGGTTACTACCAAATAATGTGCCTTAAAATTAAAAAATTCTTTTTAAAAATGGCCATATATTTTCTCACATCTGAACAAAAGATGTCAAATTTACTACTAAAGTGTAGAGTCACACCTCTTGCGATTAAATATTTTATCCCAAATAGGTACCTCTTAAATGAGCAACGATCGCTTCATTAATCACAAAATCAAATCCTATACATTTCATTCTCTTCCTAATGAGTTAAATTATCCTTCTAAATTATTCCATCCTAATCTAAACTATTTTTTTCTCTCATTAAAGACAAAAAGGGAAGAAACTCCATCCTCTTCAACCCCATGAAAAAGTTTTATTTAGATAATCCTCAAGATTCTTAACATTCTCTATCAAACTCACTTTCTCATAAAATTTTTGAAACCCTAGGTGAACAAGTTCCTATTGAGGTTCCTTCATCTATTAAAGTTCTTGATAAGTTAGCATTGGAATACTTGAATCAAGGCCTCAACTCACTAATTAAACAAAAACTATCTCAACAAGAAATTCCCCTATCCTCAAAAGAATTAGAGTCCTCAAATGTCCCAAAAATTCCTATTTACCCTAAAGAACCGGTAGGTTCTAAAAATTAGAAAAATTACTAGTATCTAGTTCCCCTAGTAGCACTAAGTAAAAATCCATCTTTACCTAAATATGTGATGATAAAATTCCTATAAGGAAATTTGACCCACTTAGCTTCATAAATTTTGGAGCCGAGAACTTTCTTCTACATCCTTATGATCCCAATAAAAGCTCTATAAGTATTAGAGAGCAAACTATAAGGGAAATGAATGAAGAAACAAGGAATGAAGAAGTGATATTACCTTCAAATGAGGAAGATGGTAAGGATAAGGATGAAACACCATCGAGAAGATGAACAAACCAAAGGACAGTAAAATAAAAGAGAAAATGACTAACACTGGTGAACAAGGCACAAGATCCTATTCCACTAGGGGATGTGAACAAAAGATGGTAGTTAATTCTATGAAGACAAGTAAGCCTTCTACCACTAAAATAAAAAGACTCAATAAAGTTGTCATTGTAGTAGAGGAAAATGTTAAAGTTGTGGAGGTTAGAGAAGAGTAGGATACTGATTCTAATATTCTTATTGCAACTAAGAAGAAAAACCAAGACAGTTATGTTGATGAGAGGACCAGGTCCTCTTGTACAAAGTCCGACAGTTTTGCTAGAAGCAAACAGAAATATATTATTGTCAATAGAAAAATATTCTCTATGAAACCTGGTCCTATTAAGAGAAAAACTAATAAAAAATAAGAACTAAGTAGTGACTCAAGGAGAAGAAGAAAAGAGAAAGAAAAAATGGTTGTCCCTAGAGAACCAAGACAGGCTGCCTTGGAAACCTAGAATATGCTGTATGGGAGAGGGTTAGATCCAAGGACCTATGAGATGCCTGGGATGGTGGAATTGAAAGAGTATGTAAAACACCAAGGTTGGTTTTACCTACTTGAAGAAATAACTCCTATATTGTTCAAAAATAAATTTAGAGAGTTTTACTCTACCATGGATTTTTCAAAAGAAGGGCTATACTTAACTTCTCAGGTGCAATGAAAGTCTATCAATCTAGATGAAGGAGTGCTGGGAAAGATTTTAGATGTACCTATTATGGGAGTGAAATCTTTTGTGAAGTAACAGCCTACTACTAATTTATGATTGATTCCTTTAAAGAATGTGGAACTTCAATAGCTATTATGAAAAGATGTTTTTAATTAGTGAGTTTCAACTTGTATTTGAGTTCATCAATAAGGTTTTGTAACTAAGACCAGTAAAAAGAACAATTGTTTGTGGTGTTGACCTATTCTTGATAGAATGTTAAAGTATGTTTGAGTTGATAAGCTTACTTGCTCTTATGATAGAGCACACGAAAAAAGTAATATTTTAGAAAAAAAGGAAACATGGTATTCCTTATGTGTACTTCCTAAACAAGGTTTTTGATCAATGGAATAAATGGGACAAAGGGAACCCCAAGAAACGTTATACAAAAGTTCTGTCTAACAACCATGGTTTAGAATAAATGAATAAAGGGAAAATTAGAATAATTATCTCCAATATATGAATTCGTAGTTGTTCAAAAAAGGTTGGGTAAGGAAATAAAAGAGTTGAGGATTGTGTTAGCAGCAATGAACACTCACATAGTGCTCCTAAAACTACAAAATAAGATGTTGTCCTTAGAGGGACCTAGTACCACTGAAGATCTTGCATCTCAAAATACAAAGCTCAAGGGTAAGGGTGCAGAATTAACTATTAAGGTTCAAGGGTTTACTATTAAATTAAAGACCCACACTAAATAGTTGGTTGATGCTCATGCTGCGGAGGATGCTAGAATGGACATGTTGCTAAAATCATTTTCCCCCTAATCCCCCTTCGATCTAAGTTCTAGTCTGTCAATGTCCTGTGTCAGTCTCTATTTGGCCTTTGTAAATAGTTATTTATTGTTATTTGGGTATATTGTAATGATGTTAACAATGAATGAATTCTCCTTGTGTGCCTCATTTTTCTCATTTATTTAGAAGTTGCTATTCATGTTAGTGTTGTCCTAGTGGCCATAAGTTAACTAACTTGTAATTTTTTTGGTTCTTGCATTACTATTATTCCTATTCAATGGTGCATGATGACAGGGGGAAGAGATTGTGTCGCACCCTAATTTTTTGAACCGGAATGCTACACGGTGTTCATGACCCGAAAAGACCACAAGCTAACCCATAATTGATATTTGTAACTCTATACTGCATAATAAATCATAAAATACAGAAACATGAACATGAAAGGCCATAAGGTTCGAACTGAATAAACTTCTGATAACAAAATGTCTGAAAAAGGTATAACAATACCAAAACAAGTCATTAATACTAAAAATAATGAGATATAAATATCTAATCTGACATCTAGTCTGAAAGCCTCTAACTGAACTGAATAAGGAGTTTAAGGAACATGTCTCCAACTAACTCCATCTAGCAACTTAATAGCAAATTTAGCAATAATTATATCATCCTTAAATGAGAAGGACTCACTGCAAACTCTGAACACTGGAATGCTACTACTGATCTGGAGCTCGTACCTTTGAATCTATGGTGTAACATAAGAGAAAGTACTATAGTGCAAATGTATTAGTATGTCTGAATGTACTAAGTATACAAGTGGGGTAGGCTAAATGCAAAGGGTTATATGCATGAACAATAATGACTAATATGAAGAATACATACATGCACACATAACTGTAACTGAACTCGTGGAGATACTGACTACAGATTCTAAATACTGATAACATGAGTATACTGATACTGAGATACTAAATAGATGAACGACTATTTTTGACAGTTCTAATTATGAAGAACTGGTCTTGTTGACTATGTCTGATAGTCCTGAAGCTGAATATTAATATCATGAATTCTGATAACTTATATGACTGATACATGACTTCAGAAAACTGATATAACATATATAATTATGATGATTGTCCTAATTGATGTAACTGATACTGAGCGACTGTATCTAAGTATCTAAGTTTTGATTGAACTATCTGAGTTCTATTTTATATGAAGTAACTAAATTTGAGATCAGTCCTATCTAGCGGGTGATCTTTAAATCTGATGATTCTGGTACTGTTTAAGTAAAGTTCAAATTAGTCATGTTTAACGGGTGATCTTGAAGTCTATTTATAACTATAAGGATTGATTGTCTCTAATAGTACTGAATTTGTTCTACTGAACAGAGTTGACAGTATCTAACAGTCCTGAATCTGTAATTAAAACTGTGGGATGTGTTCATCTAACCAACATGCCCCAAGCTAAGCCGACTGGGGTCCAATTTCTACCCTGACTAAAAGGTGTTAGTACCACACCACCAGTAAAGACTTCTACTTTGGAGTCAGTCCTAATCTAATGGGTGACTCCTAGGATCTGTCCTATATATATAAATGTGCTAATGGGTGACCCTTGAGTAGTCAGTCCTATCTAACGGCTGACATCTCGTACCTACGCTGGCTATGTAGTTTGGGAACGTAGGGATTGCTTCTAGGGATCTCAATCCTATTCTAATAGGTGAGTCCCCATCCCTAGGATCACTCGGTGCTGAATCCTACTCCCATCTGAAATACACTAAACTGAATAACAGAGATGAACTGAATAACTAAACTGAACTAATTAGCTGAACTGATACTAGTGGTAATGTTTAGTGGAGCTAAACTGCGTTTGCTGAATTTCGATGACTAACAAAATGTACTGAGTTATGAAGACTAATTGAGAGTACTGAAGTTACTGAGATTGACTGTGAATACTAAAGTTACAGACTGAGTATTGAGATTACTGAGATTAATGAACTACTGAGACTACTGAGATTTCTAAATTTTCCTGAGTCATATGACTGATTGAATTCTATAGATAATGGTTGAACTGAGAGCATCATGATAACATGACATAGCTCTAGGAACACAACTATATTTTTCGGGTACGAATACCCCCATGACATGATGGAAGGAAACATACACACACGACTGACTTGAGTATGTGACCATCATCAACAACCCATAATATCATAACTTGGGGAATTCCATGAAGTGTATGGATATCATACATTTTGTACATAAGTAGGATTTGCAAGTAAGCATGGCATAATCTCATAAGACTAGTTCATGAACATCCCAACAATATTTACAAGACACTATATCAACATGAAAATCATTGGAATATGGTTGCATATCATGAATCCTTCACTTAGTCACAATTTAGATATAATGCATGATTTTTAGTCTTTTAGGTATTCTATCAAACACCTTACATGCACAACTTAGGCATAGGTGTAAATCATACAATTACTCATCATAAATAATCAAAATTATATATTTTCAACTCATATGATGTCATCGATTTATAATAACACAGAAAGATTCTATCCTTGCATCATTCAACACATAAACATGATCAAAAATCCATTCATAACATGAAAACTAAAATATAGATTTTTAGAAAAGGGTTCTTCAACTTCATGGACAAAAGGAGTCCATGAATGAACACACGCATACCTTATTAAGGAAACGTTGATGATTTGCTGGAGAGTTCTTGGATTGGGAAATTTAATTCTTGATTATCTTGGAAAAAGTCTTGAATATTTCTTTTGAGAGATGATTTTGATGGAAACCCTAATCTTGCGGTTTAGAGTGTAAAAGAGGGTTTTTGAGATGCTTAACTGAAGAAATATGTAAAAAATTATGCCCCTTTAGGGTTATAAGACATTAAAGGTTAAGGAAATGACCAAAATACCCTTGCAAAAATGCCCTTGAATTGCTGGAAAAATATACTTGACGCTATCCATGATAGGTCGTCAGGTCCGTGCTAGGCCATCACATATGGTCATCACAAAAGAGGTTCAAATTCTTGATTTTCTGCCTAGGACTGATGATGTCATCAGAAATATCGTCAGAATGTGACGACATCGTCAAAAAGGTCATCAAAAATGTGATAGCCCGTCAGAAACGTCATTACCATTTTCCAGCTTGATATGCTAGCAAAAAATTGGGATAACTATTTTCTCTGATATTGGATTTAGGAAAACATAGTATCGTTGGAAAGCTAATTCAAAGAAATTTCCTTTGACATATAGTAAACCACCCAGTGCGTCATATACAACGAGTTATGGTCGATTGAAATCAACCCAAGTTTTGATGCTCACTAAAACTTGAACGATAGGAAATCTTTCAACTTGTACTTGAGTTAGGGGAACTCTATGATCTAAATTCATACTCAAATAGATTCCAACACTCAATTTATATAGTATTTGAGGCTTTTAAAATATCCATGCATAGGAATGACAGATTTTTATTCTAGTCCAAAATGTGGGGTATTACAATATCTCCCCCTTGGGAACATTCGTCCTCGATTGATACTGGCTGAGATGAGAGAAAAGAGAACTTACATGAATATATAGAATGAATGACTAATCATGATTTCATGGATAACATGACTAAACACTAAGCCTATCATACTGTACATGCATATCTGATGCATGGGTAGCTGATTTATGAATATAGGACTGAGTGTTCTGAGAAACTGAGTTTCTAAAATTAGGAAAGTATATCTGATGCTTAACTAATAATTTTAATCCATGCATATCCGATGCATGATTATATGACTAACATGATATGTGAATGCATGACTGAATGTACTGATAAGCTGACCACAAATACCTGATGTGTGAATAAATGTTTGAAATAACTCAAGAACATGCGACTGAACATGCAATGGTAAAGGCACTAAGATTGAACTGAAACATGAAAACATGACTGATTCTGCTACGTGACATATGGAATGAACATCATGAACAAAATTGAACCTCAGAATACTTGACTTCCAGCTAAGGTCTAACTTGAAGGTCAACTTATGAGTACCCTTTATACTAGACTGAATTCGTTATATAAGGAGAAATTGAAGGATCTAAGATATGTGAACGTTAAGAGAAAGTGGGGTATCTCCCCGTTGGGATGCTATGTCCCTCTAAGAACGCTTACCTTATGGAGATACTGGGTGATGCACAGGGCATCTACGAACTAAATTATAAATCAAGTTTGGGAGTCTAAAACTAATGCATGATGCATGAGATGAACTGAACTTGTAACTACTACGAGGTTCTACCTCAAAATAGTTATATTCTCTAAGATTTTGGATAGCATGAATAGATACAAGGATGAGCAAGCAAGCTATAGAAATCAGGCTGTTCACTAGCACGACATGAATACAGACAGAAGGGAAACTATTCCTAAAACATCTCATAGCCTCGTGCACATAGGTTTGGTGCACAACACATGCATGTACAAGACTCTACTAGATACGACTTTTATACTTCCTAGGACTTTATTCAACCTTAGGCTATGATACCAAGTTTGTAACACCCCGATTTTCTGAACCGGAATGCTATGCGTTAATCATGACCCCGAAGAACCACACGTTAACCCATGACTAATATATGTACCTGTATACTGCATAATATATTATAAAATGTGGAAACATGAACATGAAAGGCCATAAGGTTCAAACTAAATAAATGTCTGATAAAAAAATATCTAAAAAAGGTATAACAACACCAAAACTAGTCATAAATACTAAAATTAATAAGATCTAAATATCTAATCTGACATCTAGGATGAATGCCTCTAACTATACTGAATAAGGTGTTGAAGGAACATGTCTCCAACTAACTCCATCTAGTAACTGAATAATAAATGTAGCAATAATCATATAGTCCTTGAATGAGGACTCACTGCAAACTCTAAACACTGGAATGCTACTATTGATCTGGAGATCATGCCTTTGAACCTATGGTGTAATATAAGAGAAAGAACCATAGCGCAAATATGGCAGTATATCTGAATGTACTGCGTATACGAGTGAGATATGCTAAATGCAAAGGGTTATATACATGAACTATACTGAGTAATATGAACATGAGAATACATATATGCATACATAGTTGTAATTGAACTCATGAAGATACTGACAACTGAGTCTGAATACTACAACATGAGTGTACTGATACTGAGATACTAAAAAATAAATGATTATTTTTGGCAGTTTGAATTACAAAGAATTGGTTTGGTTGACTGTGTCTGACAGTCCTAAAGCTGAATACTGATATAATAAATTCTCATAACTAATATGACTGATACATGAGTTTAGAAAACTGATATAACTAATATAGCTATGATGATTGGCCTAACCTACGTAACTGATACTGAGCAACTATATCTGACAAGCTAAGTTCTGATAGAACAATTTGAGTTCTATTTTATATGGAGTAGTTGAATTTGATATCAGTCCTATCTAGTGAGTGATCTTTAAATCTGATGATTCTGATACTATTTAACAATAGTTGAGATCAGTCCTATCTAAAGGGTGATCTTGAAGTTTATTTATAATAATAAGGATTGATTGTCTCTAACAGTACTGAATTTGTACTACTAAACTGAGTTGACTGTATCTGATAGTCCAGAATCTATAACAGAAACTATAGGTTGTGTTCATCTAACTGATATGCCCTAAGCTAAGCTGACTGGAGTCCAATCTCTGCCATGACTAGAAGGGTGTCAGTACCGCTCCACCAGTAAAGACATCTATTGTGGAGTTAGTCCAAATCTTGCGCGTGACTCCTGGGATCAGTCCTATACATATAAATGTGCTAACGGGTGACCCCTGAGTATGTCATTCCTATCTAACAGGTGACATCTCGTACCAACACTGGCTATGTAGTTTTGGAACGTAGGGACTACTTTTAGGGATCTTAGTCCTATTCTAGTGGGTGAGTCCCTATCCCTAGGCTCACTCGATGCTAAATCCTACTCCCACCTGAAATACACTAAACTGAATAATAAAGATGAACTGAATAACTGAACTCAACGGATTAGATAAACTGATACTAGTGGTATTGTTTAGTGGAGCTAAACTAAGTTTACTGAATTTTGATGACTAATAAAATGTACTGAGTTCTAAGAACTGATTGAGAGTACTGAAGTTAGTAAGATTTACTGTGAATACTTAACTTATAGACTGAGTACTGAGATCACTGAGATTATTGAACTACTAAGACTACTGAGATTTCTGAGTTTTTCTGAGTCATATGACTGACTGAATTCTATAGATCATGGCTTAACTGAGAGTATTGTGATAACATGACATGACTCTAGGCACACAGCTATATTTTTTGGGTACGAATAACCCCAGGACTTGATGGAAGGAAACTAACAGACATGACTGACTTGAGTATGTGACCAACATCAAGAACCCATAATATCATAACTTGGGGGATTCCATGAAGTGCTTAGATATCATACATTTTGTACATAAGTAGGATTTGCAAGTAAGCATGGCATAATCTCATAAGAACAGTTCTTGAACATCCCAACAACATTTACAAGACATAATATCAATATGAAAATTATTGAAATATGGTTGCATGTCATGGATCCTTCACTTAGTCACAATTTAGCTATAATGCATGATTTCTAATCTCTTAGGCATTTTATCAAACACCTTACATACACAACTTAGGCATAGGTGTAAATCATACAATTACTCATTATAAATAACCAAACTTACATGTTTTCAACTCATATGATGTCATAGATTTACAATAACACATAAATATTCTATCTTGGCATTATTCAACACATAAACATGATCAACAATCCATTCATAACATGAAAACCCTAATATACAGTTTTAGAAAAGAGTTCTATAACTTCATGGATGAAAGGAGTCCATGAATGAATGCACGCTTGCCTTAGAAAGGAAACTTTCACGATTTGCTGGAGAGTTCTTGGATTGGGAAACTTAATTCTAAATTATTATGAAAAAAGGCTTGAACCTTTCTTTTGAGAGATGAGTTTGATGGAAACCATAATCTTGTGGTTGAGAGTGTATGGGAGGGTTTTTGAGATGCTTAACTGAAGAAAAATGGGAAAAATTATGCCTCTTTATGGTTATAAGTCATGGAAGGCAAAGGGAATGACCAAAATACTTGTAATACCCCGCATGTTTCTAAGCTAGGAAGTGAATAAGTATTCCTACATATGAAATCTCCAATCCTATGATTCATACTTGAGTACATGACTTACAATGAATATCCTAGTGATAGGATAGCTTATGATGCATTAAGCATGTTCATATGAGTCACTTAAGGTAATACAAGCTAAGAGTTTTTGAATCAATCAAGTTTTAGTGTTCGATTTTGCAAGGTCCATCTTTGAACGAGTACAACTCAATTTTAATGTGGTATTTTGGCTGATTTAGACCTACCAAATTGTAGATAATTTAATTAGCTTTCCAACTATAAAAATTTCGCCTTAATCCAATACCCGAGCGAAAAGTTATGCCCATTTTCGTGAGAGACAGTAAGCATAGGAGATTGGTTAGGCGCCGCCCAACCCAAGAATAGGTGATTGGTTAGGCGCCGCCCAACCCAAGCATAGGCGATCACTTGGTGGCCGCCTAATTCAATTCTAGGTGTCAAAAACACTCCGTTTTGAGTTATTTTAAAGGTAATTAAGTCTTTAAATTATCCTTACATGTCCCTAAACTTAACCCCACGAAATATATAGCTTCTAAACATATTACAACCCTATTTTCATCTCAAAGCTCATCATCCAAGAGTACTAAAGGAGGAAAACAACTAGGGCTGGATAATTAAGGTTGAATATCTGATTTCAAGGAAATTCCTCCGTCAATCATCAAGAATCTTCCTTCTAAGGTATGCGTAGTGTTCATCCACAGATTTCTTTCATCCATGGATTTCAAGAATTAATCTTTAAAATGCAAAAGCTTGGTTTATTGTGGTGATATGATCATACCATGTTGACGCTTGTTTGTTTTGCTATATAATAGTATGCGTGAGTTGGTTTATGGATCCCTTTCATCCATAAAGCTCAAAAACCCTCTTTTTCATTATAAAGTATGATTTCTATATTATTGGGTGTTGATGATCATATTGTTGATATTGGGTGATTCCCAAGATGGAAGTTTTATATTTCTTTTTGAATTTCATTATATCATATGAGTTGGAAACATGTATATTTGGTTGTTCATGATGTATAATTTGATGATTTCACCTATGCTTAAGATGTGAATGTAAGGTGTTTGATAAAATGCCTAAGAAACTAGAAATCATGCAATATAGATAAATTGTGACTAAGTGAAGAATTCATGATATGCCCTTACGTTCCAATGACTTCTATGTTGATAATGTGCCTTGTAAATGTTGTTGGAATACTCATGAACTATACTTACGAGATTATGCTATGTTTAATTGCATATCCTACTTGTGAACAAGATGTATGATAACCATGCAATCCACATGAACTTCCATGCTATTTGTATGTGTTGCCAATATGATTATGCAATGAACATGATATTAAGATTGTGCAAGTACTTCCATGTGATATGAAATCCTTTCCATGAAATACATTGTTGATAACCATGCTTAGTATGAGATCCCTACTTCTGATATTATAAATTATGGACTCGCCTCTTATGATCAAGTCAGTCATGTGTGTCAGTTTCCTTCCATCGAGTCCTGGGGGTACTTCTACCAAAAAACTATGGTTGTGTGCCTAGATCTATGTTATTTTTCAAGATATCCGAACTTAAGCTATGATTCCATAGACCTCAGTAAGTCATGTGACTCAGGAAAACCTCACGATCTTAGTCAGTTGTCAGATATTACTAACATTCCGCCAGTTATAAGAATTCAGTAAGATTAAGTCATATGCAGTTAGTTATTTATGTCCAGTCCATCCAGATGGGAGTAGAGGTTGGCACCGAGTGAACCCAAGGATGGGAACTCACCCGCCAGTTCAGGGTGTGATTCTTAGTAGTCATCCTTGTGTTCTATAACTACGTAGCCAGCGTAGCTTGAGACATCTTAACCCATCAGATTAGGGTTGATGAGGTGGCTTAACCCATATGTTTATGGTTCCCACCGTTCTCATTGAGTACCCTCTAGATAAGGGTCACTCACAGGCTGTCCTTTCCCATGGCATGGTATTGACACCCCTCTAGTCGGGGCAGAGATTGGACCCCATCTTAGCCATAACGGCATACATGGGGTATGTCAATTAAACACTACTCCCCATAGTTTTAGTATCAGTCTCAGTAAAAGAACTCAGGACGTACTTCAGATTTTGGTATATACAGAACTGTTTGATATAGTGGTCCATGTTATCAGTTTCAATATCAGTCGTGACAGTTATCAGTAAACCATGTATTAGCTTACAGATCATGCTATCATGTATTCACGATCCTAGTTTCTATATATGTGTGTTTGTACTCCCACGTTCATATTAGTCAGTCAGTGTTGTTCATGTATGAAACCCTTTATGTTCATCCTACCTTCCTCGTATACTCAGTACTCTAGTTGCACTGATGCATTTATGCGATGGTTCTTTCTTTTCATGTTACACCATAGGTTCTGAGACAGGAGCTCCAGTCTAGCAGTAGCAGTAGCATTCCAGTTGCAGAGACATAGTGATTCCTCATTGATTTGAGGACAATATGATTTGATCCATTTATTTATTTCTTCAGTTTAGTTTTACGAAGTTAGTTGGAGATATGTTCCTTCAACTACTTATTCAGATAGTTTAGAGGCTTTCAGATTTATGTTTAGATTTACGTTCAGATTGAGTTGTTTTGGGTATTTTCACACACATAATTGTATTAAATTGAAACTTATGGCCTTACAGTTCTTTGTATTTTGCATCATTATATTATGATTTGTAGTATACAGGTATAGATATCAGTCATGGGTTTGCTTATGGTCCCTCGGGGTCATGAGCACCGTGTAGCATTTCGGTTCAGCGAATCGGGGTGTTACAAACTTGGTATCAGAGCCTAAGGTTCAATAGAGTCCTAGGAAGTCTGAAAGCCGCATATAGTAGAGTCTTGTACATGGGTGTGTTGCGCGCCATATTTATGTGCAGGAGGCTATAAGATGTTTTAGGAACAGTCCCCTTTCTTAATTATTCATGTCATTCTAGTAAGCATAATCACAAGTTAAAGTCTCAGTCTAATCTATTCTTCTCTTATTCCAGACCATGGCCCCAAAGAGGAGAAACCAGCTAGCTCCAAATCCCAAAGATCCTTTGGGCAAACATGTTTCCCATGCAGAGTTTAGAGCCGTATTTACCACACTTGCTCAGTCTATGGCTGCACAAACTGAAAGGCCACCAGTCATTTCGGCCAATCCAGTGTCACACTCCCAAAGCAGCTAGGGTTATAACTTCACCCGGATGAAATCTCTATCTTTCCATGGGTGTAAGTTTGATAATGACCCTTAGGAGTTCATTGACCAAGTCCAGAAGATCATTGACATTATGGGTGTTACTTCTATTGAGAGTGCTGAGTTAGTCGTCTACTAGTTATAGGATGTTGCTCATGATTGATACAAATAGTAGATGTCTGAGAGGTTAGATGATAGAAGCCCTATCAAGTGAGAGGAATTTGTCATGGCCTTCTTAGATAGATTCTTTCCCCAAGAGCTGAGGAAAGCAGAAGTTCTTAAGTTTATCAACATCATGTAGGGGAATATGATGGTTAGGGAGTATTCTCCCACATTCACTCAAATAGCCAGGTACGCTTCTCATGTGGTTGCAGACAATAGAGCTAAGATGAGTAAGATTGTGTCAGGGGTCAATGATAGCACGGTAAATGAGTGTAGGTCTGCAATGCTGATCGGTGATATGACCTTATCCAGACTCATGACCCATACCCTGCAAGTAGAAGAGCGGAAGTTTAAGACTAGGGAGAGGCAGAATAAGAGAGCAAGGTCAGGTAATTTTAACTTTGCATACCCTAAGTCAGATGGAGGAAATCGTTCACAGTTTTGCTCTAAGTCAGTCGTTCCAGCTCCTTCCTCTGCCAGCGCTCCAGTGCCGAAGTTTAGAGACGATAATAGAAATAAAGATCCAGGCTCTAAATCTCAGGACAGTGTTAGCAGTGCCTGAATGAATCCTCTTAGTGAGACTTGTGCTAAAAACCACAAGGGCATTTGTAGAGCCAGTAGTGATGTTTGTTTTAGGTATGGAAAGCCAGACTACAAGATTAGGGAGCATCTATAGGGTTACCAAAATCATTCTACAGCTCAGTCCAATCACCCAAACCAGCAAGGTGCCATTTCCAGTGCTACCATTGGGCAATGCCCAAACAGACACTATGCTCTTCAGTCCCGGCAGGATTAGGAAAATTCTCATGATATCGTTACTGATACGTTAAAGATTTTCCATGTTCATATTTATGCTTTTCTAGACCTAGGTGCATCGTTGTCTTTTGTTACTCCATACATAGCAGGCTATTTTGGAATCAATCCCAAAGTCCTAGAAGAGCCCTTCTCAGTCTCTACCCCGGTAGGTAAAACCATCACAGCTCGGCGGGTATACAGGAATTGTCTGATTATGATATCTCAGAAATCCACATCAGCAGATTTAGTGGAGTTAGAGATGAATGATTTTTATGTCATTCTCAGCATGGATTGGTTTCATTCCTGCTATTCTACAGTCTATTCTAAAGACATGATAGCTTAGTTTCAGTTCCCGAACAAGCACATCATAGAGTGGAAGGGTACCATTTCAGCGTTTAGCAGTCAACTTGTTTCCTACCTTCGGGCAAGGAAAATGATTTCTAAGGAGTGTATGTATCATCTTGTGCATGTTAAATATTCAAGTTCTGAATATCCTAGCCTTGAAACAGTCCCGGTGGCTAATGAATACTCAGATGTCTTTCTCGATGATCTTCCAAGCATTCCACCCGAAAGGGAAATAGACTTTGGAATAGACCTTCTTTCGGATACTCAACCTATTTCTATTCCGCCATACAGAATGGAACCAGCAGAACTTAAGAAACTAAAAGATTAGTTGAAGGATCTCTTAGAAAAGGGATTAATCAGACCCAGCATTTCCCCATGGGGTGCGCCAGTATTGTTCGTGCACAAGAAAGATGGTTCTCTCAGGATGTGTATTGATTACCGCCAACTCAACAAGGTCACGGTTAAGAACAGATATCCTCTTCCCAAGATTGATGATCTATTCGACCAAATTCAGGGTGCCAGTTACTTCTCCAAGATAGACCTCATATCAGGCTATCATCAGCTCAGAGATAGAGAATGTCAAATTTCAAAGGCAGCTTTCCGTACTCGGTATGGTTACTTCAAATTTTTAGTCATGTGATTTGGTCTTACCTATACCCCTACAACTTTTATGGATTTGATGAACGGTGTATTAAAGCATTAATTAGACATGTTTTTCATAGTCTTCATAGATGATATTCTGGTCTATTCTCGTATAGAGCGTGATCATGCAGACTATCTCAAGGTTGTTCTTCAGAATCTCAGGGATCACTAGTTATTCACTCAGTTCAGGAAGTGCGAATTTTGGCTAATATCAATAGCATTCCTTGGCCATATTTATTCCGGTGATGGCATTAAAGTAGATCCTCAAAAAACTGAGGCAGTAAAAAACTGGCCTAGACCCGTATCTCTATCAAATATTAGGAGTTTCTTGGGTTCGGCTACCTATTACAAATGGTTTATCATGGGATTTTCTTATAATGCATCTCCCATGTCCAGATTGACTTAGAAGAAGATTTAGTTTTAGTGGTCAGATTCATGCGACAAGAGCTTTCAAGAGTTGAAGACTCGAGTCACCTCAGCTTTAGTTCTAGCTATTCTAGATGGTTTAGATGGTTTTATAGTCTACTGTGATGCATCCAGAGTGGGTTTAGGTTGTGTCCTCATGCAGCATAGTAAGTTTATAACCTACGCCTCCAGACTGTTAAAGCCACATGAGAAGAATTATCCTACTCATGATCTTGAGTTAGCAGAGGTAGTTTTTACCTTAAATATTTGGAGGCATTACCTCTATGGAGTTCATATAGATGTTTTCACAGTCCATAGAAGCCTCCAGTATGTCTTTTCCTAGAACGATCTCAATTTTTGCCAGCAAACGTGTTTAGAGCTCTTGAAGGATTATGACATGAGTGTTTTTTATCATCTGGGAAAGGCCAATATTATGGCCGACACTCTCAGTTAACTCTCTATGGGTAGTATTTTTCACGTTGAGGATAGTAGGAAAAAGATGTCTCAGGAGATACATCAGCATGCCAGACTAATTGTTCGCTTAGTCGATTCTTCAGAGGGTGGTGTATGTGTTCATAGTAGTTCAGAGTCATCTCTAGTTTCCGAGGTGAAAGAGAAACAAGAAAGGGATCCTAGCCTTGTCAAACTCAAAGAGTCAGTTCAGAATTAGAAAGTCGAGGTTTTCTCCCAAGGGGGAGATAGTGTTCTTCGTTGTCAAGGTCGTCTATGTGTTCCTGGTGTAGATGAATTGAGGCAGCAAGTTCTTGCAGAAGCACATGGTGCGCGATACTCTATTCATCTAGGCGCCACAAAGATCTACCGTGACATGCGGGAGATCTATTGGTGGAGTGGGATCAAAAGCGATGTTGTAGAGTTTATGGCTAAGTGCTCTACATATCAGCAGGTTAAGATAGAGCATCTGAAACCTAGTGGTTCCATGCAAGAGATCAGCATTCCTACTTAGAAATGGGAAAAAGTTAACATGGACTTCATGGCGGGTTTGCCTAGAACTCGTCATCATAATAATTCAGTCTGGGTCATTATAGATAGAATGACCAAGTCAGCTCATTTCCTTCCTGGTCGTACTTCTTATTCCACTGAGTATTATGCCAAACTCTATATCAGGGAGTTAGTTAGGTTACATGGTGTTCCACTATCTATCATCTCAGATAGAGGTACCCAGTTCACTTCTTACTTTTGGAAAGCATTCCAAAAGCGTCTCAGTACCCAAGTCCATCTTATCATAGCATTTCATCCTTAGAAAGATGGTCAAGCAGAGAGGATCATTCAGACTCTTGAAGATATTCTAAGGGCATGTGCAATTGACTTCAAGGGAAGTTGGGATAACCACTTGCCTTTGATTGAGTTTCCGTACAACAATAGCTATCATTCTAGTATTCATAAGGCTCTATTGGAAGCTCTCTATGGTAGGAGATGTAGATGTCCAATTGGTTTGTTTGAAGTTAGTAAGGCCTCAATCATAGGTCCTGACATAGTATTCAACGCCTTAGAGAAAGTTCAGTTGATCAGAGAGACTTTGGGCTGCTCAGAGCCAACCGAAGTCCTATGAAGATGTTCGTAGAAAGGATCTCAAGTTCGAGGTCAATGACTATGTCTATCTTAAGATCTCTCCCATGAAAGGAGTCAAGAGGTTCGGAAAGAAAGGGAAACTAATTCCCCGGTATGTTGATCCCTTTAGAATTATTTATTGCTTTGGCAAAGTAGCTTATGAGCTTGAGTTGCCTTCAGATCTAGCCTCAGTCCATCCAGTCTTCCATGTCTCTTTGCTAAAGAAGTGCATAGGTAACCCAGCAGTTGTTTTCCCTATTCTAAGCATCGACATTCAGAACAACCTCTCCTATGAAGACATTCGAGTCAAAATCTTAGATTATTAGACTCGTAGATTGAGGAACAAAGAAGTCCCTCTAGTCAAGGTTCTTAGGCGAAATCAGTCTCAAGAGGGAGCTACTTGGGAAGCAGAAGCAAATATCCATACCAAGTATCCTGACCTCTTCCCCGCCAATTCATATAAAGCTCAAGGTAACAGTTCTCCTTAAGCTTATTTAGTTTCACATTCATGTTTCCAGTATAAACTTGGTACCTATGAACTGTTTCATACTCAGTCATGTATTCAAGTGTAAGTTGTCTGTGCATCAGATATGCATGAGTTCAATATGTTTAGCATGTCAGTCAAGAGATGAAGTTTCACTTCTTTGTGTTCAGTTCATGTTCTATTGTCCTGTATCCCTTCTCAGTAAATTCTCATTTGAGGATGAATGTTTCTATGGGAGAGATATTGTAATACCACACATTTTTCTAAGCTAGGAAGTGAATAAGTATTCCTACGTATGAAATCTCCTATCCTATGATTCATACTGGAGTACATGATGTACAATGAATATCCTAGTGATTGGATAGCTTATGATGCATTAAGCATGTTCATATGAGTCACTTAAGGTAATACAAGCTAAGAGTTTTTGAATCCATCAAGTTTTAGTGTTCGATTTTCCAAGGGTCATCTTTGAATGAGTATAACTCGATTTATTGTGGTGTTTTGTCTGATTTAGACCGACCAAACTATAGATAATCGAATTAGCTTTCAAACGATACTAATTTTGCCTTAATCCAATACCCGAGCGAAAAGTTATGCCAATTTTCATGCCCAACCCAAGCATAGGCGATTGGATAGGCGCCGCCCAACCCAAGCATAGGCGATCAATTGTGCGCCGCCTAAATCAATTCTTGGTGTCAAAAATACTTTTGAGTTATTTTAAAGGTAATTAAGTCTTTAAATACTCCTTAAAAGTCCCTATACTTAACCCTACGAAATATATAGCTTCTAAATATATTACAACCCTATTTTTATCTCAAAGCTCATCATCCAACAGCACTAAAGGAAAAAAACAACTAGGGTTGTATAATTAAGCTTGAAGATCCGATTTCAAGGAAATTCCTCCGTCAATCATCAAGAATCTTCCTTCTAAGGTATGCGTAGTGTTTATCAACAGATTCCTTTCCTACGTGGAGTTCATGAATCAATCTTTAAAATATAAAAGCTTGGTTGATTGGGGTGATATGATCATACCCATGTTGATGCTTGTATGTTTTTCTATATAATAGTATGAGTGAGTTGATTTATAGATCCCTTTCATCCACAAAACTCAAAAACCCTCTTTTTCATTATAAAGTATGATTTTTATATTGTTGGGTGTTAATGTTCATGTTGTTGATATTGAGTGATTCCCAAGATGGAATCTTTATATGTCTTTTTGAATTTCATGATATAATATGAGTTGGAAACATGTAAACTTGGTTGTTCGTGATGTATAATTTGATGATTTCACCTATGCTTAAGATGTGCATGTAAGGTGTTTGATAAAATGCCTAAGAAATTAGAAATCATGCAATATAGCTAAATTGTGACTAAGTGAAGGATTCATGATATGCCCTTACGTTCCAATGAGTTCTATGTTGCTAATGTGCCTTGTAAATTTTGTTGGAATACACATGAACTATTCTTATGAGAATATGCTATGTTTACTTGCAAATCCTACTTGTGAACAAGATGTATGATAACCATGCAATCCACATGAACTTCCATGTTATTGGTATGTGTTGCCAATATGAATATCCAATGAACATGATATTATGATTGTGCAAGTATTTCAATGTGATATGAAATCCTTTCCATGAAATACATTGTTGATAACCACGCTTAGTATGAGATCCCTACCTATGAAATTATAAATTATGGACTGTACTCTTATGATTAAGTCAGTCATGTGTGTCAGTTTCCTTCCCTCGAGTCCTGGGGGTACTTATACCCAAAAACTATAGTTGTGTGCCCAGATCCATGTCATGTTTCATGGTATCCGAACTCAAGCTATGATTCCATAGACTTCAGTCAGTTATGTGACTCAGGAAAACCGCACGATCTTAGTCAGTTGGCAGATACTAGTAACATTCCGCCAGTTAATAGAATTCAGCAAGATTAAGTCATTTTCAGTTAGTTATTCATGTCCAGTCCCTCCAGATGGGAGTAGAGGTTAGCACCGACTGAACCCAAGGATGGGAACTCACCCGCCAGTTCAGGGTGTGATTCTTAGTAGTCATCCTTGTGTTCTAGAACTACGTAGCCAGCTTAGCTTGAGAACATCTTAACCCATCAGATTAGGGTTGATGAGGTGGCTTAACCCATCAGTTTATTGTTCCCCCCGTTCTCATTGAGTACCCGCTAGATAAGGGTCACTCACAGGCTATCCTTTCTCGTGGCACGGTATTGACACCCCTCTAGTCGGGGCAGAGATTGGACCCCAGCTTAGCCATAACGGCATACATGGGGCATGTCGATTAAACACTATTTCCCACAGTTTTAGTATCAGTCTCAGTAAAAGAACTCAGGACGTTCTTCAGATTTTGGTAAGTACAGAACTACCAGATATAGTCGTCCATGTTATCAGTTTTAATATCAGTCATGACAATTATCAGTAAACCATGTATTAGTTTACAGATCATGCTATCATGTATTCATGATCCCAGATTCTATATATGTGTGTTTGCACTGCGACGTTCATATTAGTCAGTCAGTGTAGTTCATGTATGAAACCCTTTATGTTCATCCTACCTTCCTCATATACTCAGTATTCTAGTTGTACTGACGCATTTGCACTATGGTTCTTTTTTTTCATGTTACACCATAGGTTCTGAGACAGGAGCTCCAGTCAAGCAGTAGCAGTAGCATTCCAGTCGCAGAGACACAGTGATTCCTCCTTGATTGGGGGACAATATGATTTGATCCATTTATTTATTTATTCAGTTCAGTTTTACAGAGTTTGTTGGAGGCATATTCCTTCAACTCCTTATTCAGATAGTTTTGAGGCTTTCAGGTTTATGTTCAGATTTACGTTCAGATTAAGTTGTTTTGGGTATTTTCACACACATAATTGTATTCAATTGAACATTATGGCCTTACAGTTCTTTGTATTTTGCATCATTATATTATGATTTGTAGTATACAGGTATAGATATCAGTCATGGGTTAGCTTGTGGTCCCTCGGGGTCATGAGCACCGTGTAGCATTTTGTTTCAGCGAATTGGCGTGTTACAAACTTGGTATCAGAGCCTAAGGTTCAATAGAGTCCTAGGAAGTCTGAAAGCCGCATCTAGTAGAGTATTGTACATAGGTGTGTTGCACACCACATTTATTTGCAGGAGAAAATAAGATGTTTTTGGAACAATCCCCTTTCTTAATTATTCATGTCATGCTAGTGAGCATAATCACAAATTAAAGTCTTAGTCTAATCCATTCTTCTCTTATTCCAGACCATGGCCCCAAAGAGAAGAAACCAGCTAGCTCCTAATACCAAAGATCCTTTGGGCAAACATGTTTCCCATGCAGAGTTTAGGGCCGCATTTACCACACTTTCTCAATCCATGGCTGCACAAACTGAATGGCCACCAGTCATTCCGGCCAATCCAGTGGCCACTCCCAAAGCAGCTAGGGTTCGGGACTTCACCCGGATGAACCCTCTATCATTCCATGGGTGTAAGTTTGATGAGGACCCTCAGGAGTTCATTGACCAAGTCCAGAAGATCATTGACATCATGGGTGTTACTTCTATTGAGAGTGATGAGTTAGCCATCTACTAGTTACAGGATGTTGCTCATGATTGGTACAAACGATGGAAGTCTGAGAGGTTAGATGATACAGGCCCTATCAAGTGAGAGGAATTTGTCATGGACTTCTTAGATAGATTCTTTCCCCAAGATCTAAGAGAAGCCAAAGTTCTTGAATTCATCAACCTCATGTAGGGGAATATGATGGTTAGGGAGTATTCACTCAGATTTACTCAGCTAGCCAGGTATGCTCCTCATGTGGTTTTAGACAATAGAGCTAAGATGAGTAAGTTCGTGTCAGGGGTCAATGATAGCATGGTAAATGAGTGTAGGTCTGCAATGCTGATCGATGATATTACCTTATCCATACTCATGACCCATGCCCTGCAAGTAGAAGAGTAGAAGTTTAAGTCTAAGGAGAGGAAGTACAAGAGAGCAAGGTCAGGTAATTTTAACTTTGCTCACCCCAAGTCAGATGGAGGAAACCGTTCACAGTTTTACTCCAAGTCAGCCATTCCAGCTCCTTCCTTTACCAGTGCTCCAGTGCCGAAGTTCAGAGATGACAATAGAAACGAAGAGCCAGGCTCTAAATCTCAGGGCAGTGTTAGCCGTGCCCGAACGAATCCCCTTTGTCAGACTTGTGGTAAGAACCACAAGGGCATTTGTAGAGCCAGTAGTGATGTTTGTTTTTGGTATCGAAAGCTAGGCTACAGGATTAGGGAGCATCTGCAGGGTTACCAAAATCATTCTACAGCTCAGTCCAATCGCCTGAACCATCAGGGTGCCATTTATAGTGCTACCATTGGGCAACGCCCAAACAGACTCTATGCTCTTCAGTCCCGGCAGGACCAGGAAAATTCTCCTGATGTCATTACTGGCACATTAAAGATTTTCCATGTTCATGTTTATGCTTTACTAGACCCAGGTGCATCTTTCTCTTTTGTTACTCCATACATAGCAGGCTATTTTGGAATCAGTCCCGAAATCCTAGCAGAGCCCTTCTCAGTCTCTACCCCAGTAGGTAAAACCATCATAACTCGGTGGGTATACAAGAACTGTCCAGTTATGATATCTCAGAAATAACTAATTTTGTAGAGTTAGAGATGACTGATTTTGATGTCATTCTCAGCTTGGATTGGCTTCATTCCTGCTATGCCACAGTCGATTGCAAAGACAAGATAGTTCAATTTTAGTGGCCGAATAAGCACGTTCTAGAGTGGAAGGGTAGCATTTCAGCGTTCAGGGGTCAACTTATTTCCTACCTTCGGGCAAGGAAAATGATTTCTAAAGAGTGTATGTATCATCTTGTGCATGTTAAAGATTCAAGTTCTGAATATCCCAGCCTTTATATAGTCCCGGTGGCTAATGAATACTCAGATATCTTTCTGGATGATCTTCCAGGCATTCCTACCAAAAGGGAAATAGACTTTGGCATAGACCTTCTTCCGGATGCTCAACATATTTCTATTCCACCATACATAATGGCACCAGAAGAACTCAAGAAACTGAAGGATCAGTTGAAGGATCTCTTAGAAAAGGAATTAATCAGACCCAGCATTTCCCCATGGGGTGCACCAGTATTATTCGTGCATAAGAAAGATGGTTCTCTCAGGATGTGTATTGATTACCGCCAACTCAACAAGGTCACGGTAAAGAACAGATATCCTCTTCCCAAGATTGATGATCTATTCGACCAAATTCAGGGTGCCAGTTACTTCTCCAAGATAGACCTCAGATCAGGCTAT